>NW_015172640.1:76015-77384 GCF_001447785.1 Gekko japonicus | reverse complement strand
ATCACCATCAGATTTATCTCAACAATAGCTGCTTACCCATTTGCAACAAGCTGTATCCCGTAATCTCAACATTTTCCATATCAGGTATATCTTAGAACAAAATATGCACTTGTGATAAATTAATTTGAGATATTGCACTTGGAAGCAACAATCCAGGTTTTGGTTCAAAGTAGACAATAATAAACTGTGTTATACCCCTCGGAGTCCATTGAAGTCAATGGGTTTAGAAGTGAGGAAATCTGCTTCCAGTGCAATCCTGAACAGAGTCACACCCTTCTAAGTCTTAGAAATGTGAACTCTGTTTAGGATGGCACTGTTAGGATAGCACTGAAAGTGTTGAAGAAATGGACATGCAGCAGTAGCCAACTAAAATTTAAACAGAAGATTTTCACAATAAATTTACTGTCTGATAGGCTTGCCAAGTTGCCGCCGGATCGGGCCACGGGGGGAACTCCACCCCGACGTGCACGTCACCAGGAAGTGACGTGACCACACCGGGCACGCTGGGGGTGGGGCCACAGTCATCCGAGGGAAAACTCTATGGTTTTCCCTTGGACGGTTGTGGCCCCGCCCCCAGCATTCGCAAAAATTTGCAAAAATTTTACATTGTCACTGTTGGTATGAATATTTAGAATGTAGATGCTGAACCACTGTGAATTTAGCTGAAGAGCTTTTTGGAACATACATAGTGTTTCCCTACTTTTCAGCCAATTTTATGTTTTGTAAAATGTGTTCATATTCAGGTCCACCATTTGTGAGTCCTCCTCACCAGCTAAGTCAAGAGAAGGAAGGGCCTATACTTATGGTTGTCAGCTCTAGAGTAGCCCTTGGCTGGCAACCCCCAGGAGCACTGAGGAAGGGCAGAGTCTCTGGAAACTGGTGTCATGCAACACCATGATGTCACTACTGGTTGTGCACTCAGAAATGGAATCAGTTATGTTCCAGGGACTTCTCAAATCCTTATCGTAAAAACCATAGAGATTTGGGAAATCCCTAAAGTGTTGCGTTATACTGTGATATCACTTCTGGTTGCAGAATTGGAAGTGACATCACAGCACCATATGATACCTGCCCCCACCTTTTATTCCTTCTGGTCCATCAAGTTTCTATTAAAATTTAAAAGGAAACCTTGCAAATAGTTTAATTGAACCTTATTCTGCTGACTAGTGTGTTTAAATAATTGACTTTAGGAAAAGGGTGGGTATGGTAAGCTTTCTCCCCTGGATAGAATATTTCTGCTATTCTTGTAAACACATTTTCAATCAGAAGGGAGCTCCCGGCCGCCGCCGAAGGCAATGGCGGCCGGGGGCTGGTTTGCCGCCACGAGGAAGGCGGGACGGGACAGAGTCCCAGCACAGTGAGCTGGGAC
>NW_015172640.1:53257-75704 GCF_001447785.1 Gekko japonicus | reverse complement strand
CCTGCTGTAGGGGCAAAGGTTGCATAAGGCTGTTAATTGCATAGGGGTCCAGTGTGATATAGTGACTGGAGTGTTAAACTAGGAACTGGGAGACCCAGGTTTGAATCTGCCTTTGGAGTTAATTTTTGCTTGATTTTATCCCTTATTTTGTTACTTCTGCAATCTTTGTTATGTATTGCTTTTCCCCACTCTCTCGTGAAAATAGACGGGAAATATGTGGTTTACTCTCAGCTAATACCCAGCTGTGAATTCATGGTTTTGGATCTCTTCACGGGTTACTTGAGGGAGTCATGAGTAGAAGGCATGACATGTTGCTCATTGCTGCAAAGTCCAATCCGTGTTTCCTTTTATCAAATTTATAGCAAATCTTATTTAACTTCCTTACCGGCTGCCAAAGGGGGGCTCCAGGATCTTCTCTGGAGCATTCCTTTCCTGCCCATGTGCTGCAGTGATGTCTTCCGGAAGTAATGGCATCACATTGGGGATGTTGGGGTGACACTCTAGTTTTTGGGCAAAACTCTATGGTTTTTCCCCCCTTCAAAACCATAGAGTTTGCACCAAAACTAGAGCATTACCCTTGACGTCTCCAAGGTGATGACATCACTTCCAGGTGAGGCCATTGAGTTGGGGACATCGCCGGACGATGCCCTGTTCAGGGGTGGGGCTTCCCCCTCTGGCTAGCTGGCTGACAGCAGACTGAAGCCTTGAAAATCAGGGGAAACCCCCACCCAGACTGGGGGGTTGGCAACCCTACCACTGTTCCATTCTGTATTTTGAAATGATTCCAGGAGCTAGGAACTTTATCCTTGTCACCTTTGCAAATTAGGCAGCACAGACCTTTTAACTTGCTCGGATTTCTCTCACCTTTCTCCAAGCCTGGGAAAAAGGATTTCTTTTTGTGTTCATTGACACTTCTGTGTATCTCTGTGGGCAAAATCCAGATCGAAATCAAGCTTTTGACATGCATTCTACCCCTAAATAAAACAGTCTCATACCACCATGTTCAAGGTCTCAGTACATTCAAACTTGCATTAGGAGTCTCATCTGTCAACGTTCACTTTTTGATCATGGTATCTTCTCATGAAGTTTCTACCTTGTGCAGTGCAATATAAAATTATATTCTAGGTCTGATACTTCCTAATGTCCAGACTATCTCTGATTCAGAGGAGAGAGACAAAGATTTGGATGTAAGGAATGCCAGATACTAAATCTGTGCACAGAACTTAGAATACCACCCACCGCAGATCAGAATCTGACTAACCCACAAAAAGATATTTGTATCCACCTGCTTCTTTGCCGACCTTCTGGCCCCAATCCCAGTGATACTACCTTTTCCTTCCTGCTTGGTTTTTATGTTCACATTTTTACATCTATAGTGGACAGGCCAAATAACATTGCCAACACATACCCCAGTAGAAGTAATTAATGCTTTATTGCCTTTAGCTGTGTACAGATTTTAAGGAAGGAGGCAATTACTTCATAATGGTAGATCCGGCCCTAAAAAAATACTGTTAACAGTCACAAACAGCAGAGATGGAATTGCCACTATTAGCAGGGAAAAACCAGATGGGATCAGTAGCAATGAGTAGCAAAGCACAAAGGCTGGGAGAGCAGGTACACTACTCTTGTGAACCTTTTAGTACAAACTTACCTCTGTGTCTAGCGCAATTATGTATAATTTCTACTTTGGCTGCAGAGTTTATGTATACCCTTCAGCAAGTTACTTCATCTCACTGAACATTTCCTTTGGCTTCATTTATATATTGCAAATTAATAAGGTATACTTGTTGGCTAGAGATGTTATCCTGTGGTATTACTATGCCCATATTATGCTGCATCAGATCCTCTAAATACCAAAAATAGTGCAGGCAGGATCAAAATAAGCATAACCCTAACATGCAGAAAGATGTGGTTTCCTGGAGGCACTCCCATCATGCTATGAAAGGGAGTCATCTTTCAAAATGACTTCGATTACTAATCTGATTGCTGTAGCTGGGATGCTAAATTGAAACATAAAATCAATGAAGGTTTTCAGAGTGGGAAATTAATTAGAAAATTATCAGTTACAATGAATGAAGTACAAGCTGCTGAATTATGTTCGTAATCAAGGCCTGAGAGCATTTAAACTAAAAAGATAAAATTAAATGAAGGCTACAACCAAGTAAAAATCATGTTGGCAAAAAGATAAGTGATAATAGATTTTTTACACCACACCACAGCTTCGAAACAACTATTGAAGAAGGCACAATTTTACATGTAAAAGCTTTAAAAGAAATCCTGTCCAGAAGGTTTACCAAGCCTACCAGAAGAAGCTGGCCTTGCCTGATTTTCTGTTTTTGAGTCAGTTGCCAGAATATCAAGGATCATTAGGAGAATAAGTTATTTCCCACTTGGATTATACCTAAGCATAGGGGGGGAACTGCTGAGCTCTACCCTTGAGCTCTACCCTTGAGCAAACCAAAAATGCATTTGTGGCCCAGTTGGCCCAGGAATTGTTGTGCCAATACATTTAATTCAAATGTAGTATAAGACATCACTGGATAAGCTGGTTTAAGTCCCAGCCAATAAAGGGATGCTTCCCCATCTGTTCAATCTATATGCAGAACATATCATAAGAAAAACTGGATTAGGTTTAGATGAAGTTGGAGTGAAAACTGGTGGAAGGAACATTGCCATTTGGAGATTGTTAATGACACCACATGACTGGCAGAAAATAGTGAGGACTTGAAATGACTCCTGTTGAAGGTTAAAGCAGAAATTGCCAAAGCAGGAGTACAGCTGACCATCAAGAAGACAAAACTGAGGAATTACACAACTTTTAGGTTGATGATGAAGAAACTGAAATTGTTCAATATTTTCTCTTCCTTGGCTCCATCATCAACCAAAAGAGACACTGCAGTCAATAAATTAGGAGATTGAGACTGGGAAGGACAGCCATGAAGGAGTTTAAAAAGATCTTAAAGCAAAAAGGATTTGCCATTTTTACTGCAGCCACACAGAGTCATCATCTTCAGTGGATTATCTACCATGACTCCAAGATCTCTCTTTTGGTCAGTTACTGCCAACTCAGACCCCATCAGTGTTAGGGTTTTCTGGCTCCAATGTGCATTACTTTGCACTTGTCCACATTGAATCTCATTTGCCACATTGACGGCCACTCACCCAGCCTTGACAGATCCACCAGGAGCACCACATAGTCCTCCCTATTTCTCATTACCGTGAATAACTTAGTGCCATCTGCAAACTTAGTCACTTCACTGCTTACTCCCAATTCCAAATAATTAATAAACAAGTTAAAATGCACTGGACCTAGTACCAGTCCCCACAGCACTCCACTACTTACCACCTTCCACTGTGAAAACTGCACATTTATACTCACTCTCTGTTTTCTGTTAATTAACCAGTTTTTATCCACAAGAGGACTTGTCTTCCTATCCCATGACTGCTGAATTTACTTAGGAGCCTTTGATGAGGAACTTTATCAAACAGTTTCTAGAAGTCTAGGTAAACATCTATTGGGTCACCCTTGTCCAATGTTTTCTCACCCCCCTCAAAGAACTCTAAATGATTAGTGAGACAAGATCTTCTCTTACAGAATCCATGCTGATTCTTCCTCAATACCTTTTGTTCATGTGCCTACTAATTCTATCTTTAATTATGGATTCTACCAACTTACCCGGTATGGATGTTAGACTGACCAACTTGTAATTTCCTGAATCTCCTTTGGAACCTTTTTAAAAGATGGGGATTACATTGGCTATGTTTCAGTCTTTGAGAATGGAGGCAGATTTTATGGACAGATGGCATATTTTTCCAGGAGATCCACAAGTTCATATTTGAGTTGTTTCAGAACTTTGGATGTATGCTATTTAGGCCTGGCAATTGATCAGTTTTTAATTTGTCCATCAGTCGTAGGACCTCTTCTCTCAATCTGACTAATGTCTTTCGACAGCCCTCCCAAAATTGGTGGTTCTGGAGTGGGCAAGCACTTTCCATCTTCCACAGTGAAGACAGAGGCAAAAAATGCATTCAGCTTCTCTGCCATTTCCTTATCATCCTTTAGTAATCCTTTTACCTCTTGGTCATCCAATGGCCCCACTACCTCCCTGGCTGGTTTTCTGCTTCTAATATATTTGAAGAAATTTTTATTGTTGGTCTTTATGTTTTGTGCAATATGTTCCTCATAATCCCTTTTTGCTAAAACTTGTATTTTAGTTGCCAAATCCTGTGCTCCCTTTCATTTACCTCACTCCGACTAGCCTTCCACCACTTAAAGGAATCCTTGTTAACTTTTTCTGCTTCCATTACTTCGTTTGTTAACCATGCAGGCCTTTCTAAATACCTATTTGTACCTTTCCTAAACTGCAGTACACATTTTATCTAAGCTTCCAGGACGGTAGTTTTAAATAGGATTGTACTCTCCAAGCTTCCCAAAGAGAGGCACAAGTACAGTGCAGTAAAGCAACTTAATGATTCATGCAGACATCTAAAACAAGGTACTTGCTCTCATGGTTTTTATTGGCCTTTTGTTACCATTGAAGAGGAAGCACATGGCATTAAACCCTAGGATTTGTACAGATTCTTGGCTGTTGTGTCATTTTTATGTATATGAGCTTTCACACATTGTCCTGTCTAAAAATTCAAGATTCCAAGAATAAGTCAATGAAGTAGGTGATTTTAGAATGTCACATCTGAAAAGAAACTACCTTAAGCATTTGCTGTAAGAAGTTCTTTATAAAACCTCTCTATTCAAGCTTCATTGTATCAAATTTGCAGGTAATCAGACAAGCATGTCACATTTCCTGGCAGTAGTGACAATATAGAAAACAGTTTCCACCAACAGAAGAATGGCTAAAAATCCTCAGATCTCCTTGATTTTTCTTAATTCATAAAATAAGATATATGTTCTTTTAACATACCAATTTGAATAGTAGTTAGTAACCTGTCATTTTCTTGCTCCACATGTCAAAACTGAAGTATAAATGTGGCCTCAAACTTTTTCCTGAACAATGAGTCAGTTGGTCAGACAGAAAAGATTTGGCAGCTAAGTGGCAATTTCTTATTTATTGAACAGTCTGGCTCCTAACCAGCAATTCCTTATTGAGTTTCCTTTCAACAAACACAACATGAAAACAGTTTTTGAAAATGCTGATGTAAACTCATTTGCTTTTCTGTAGAGTTGGGAGATCAGTTTATAGCAGGCAAAACAGGTTGTGGCCAGAAATTTCTGAATGCCATTTTTTTAAAAAAATGATGTTTATCTGAACAGGTGGCAGATAAGAGGGAAATTGGTTAGGCTTGACTTCTAATTGTTTTAAAGATAGAAACCTACCGCAAGTATAGTAGGTTGGGCAATTGCTCAACGAATTACTATTGACTCATGGAATTCACTGCAACAGGGTAATTCCAGTAATTTAGATGGCTTTAAAAGTGGATTAGACATACTAATGGCAGGAAAAGTCCATCAATGGCTGTTAAGCAAACTGAATACCAGTTACTGGACGACAACAACAGGGGGAGGCTTTGGCCTCTGTGCCATGTTTGTATGCCATCCAGAGACATTTGGATGGTCACTGTGTAAAGCAGGATGATGTACTAACTAGATGGATCATTGGTCTGATCCAGCAGGACTACTCTTGTATGCTTAATCAAGAGATTTCGCTGTACATTTCTGGTGGTATACTGGTCTTGTGATCCTGGACACATATGGTAACATTATATTCTGGTAAGGATGAGATAGAGCAAAGACAGAATTACACCATATGGAGTCTCAAGGGTCAGGTGTTATTCAGAGCCTGGGGATCCATCCTCTCTTCTGCACAGAGACATGATGCAAGCTGTATTTCAAATGAGTTTTAAATGGAAGTCTTCACTTGTAGGAGACTTCTTGGTCCTAGTGCCTTTAAAGGAAAAGAGCACATGATGTTTTGCACGATAGACTTGTTCTTCCATAGACTTGCCTTAAGCTGAGGGTGGGAGAGAGAGAATGTCCTCTAAGAATCTCTGTTGCTTTCTTCCCCTACTTCCCAGTTAGGAAGAGAGGAAGTTACTTTTTTCCTTGAGCCAAGGACTGGGTATGGTGTAGTGATTAGAGTGTCAAACTAGCACCTGGGGGATCTGGGTTCAAGTTGCCATTTGACCATGAAGCTCACTGAGTTCTTTGGGCCAGTCATCCTCTCAGCCTAACCTGCTTAATAGTTGTGCAGAAAAAAGGGGTGAACACCATTCTGAGCTCCTTGAAAGAAAGGTGGGTTAAAATTTATAGATAGATGATGATCTAGCCCAGTTCCTTCCAAGTTTGGAAAACACCCTAGCCTTATCAGCTACCAGTGTTCCCTCTAAGCTGAGTTAGTGTGAGCTAGCTCACAGTTTTTTTAGCCTCCAGTTCACAAATTTTTGTCTTAGCTCAGGAAGGACGGCTCCAGAGTAAACTAATTTATGAAGTAGCCAAATCACTCACTCACAACTTTAATGCCAGTAACTCACAAAGTAGAATTTTTGCTCACAAGACTTCACAGCTTAGAGGGAGCATTGCCAGCTACTGTTCAACTATGACAACCTCCTCCTCCCGTGTTGTTTTGTTGAATAGACATTAACACCCCCCCCCCAACTGTGGTACGAAAAAAGGAAGGTACGGATAGTTTTAAAAAGATATGAAACAGTGACATGGGATAGGAAATAGTGCCATATGAAATGGAATTTTCGTACTGCAGTATATCTCTGCAAAATAAGCTGCACTTACCAATATAACAGTTCTCCACTTCCCAAATTCCCCTTTTCAGTTTCTTTGGCTGAGCAGTTCCTTTGGTTGCTCTTTGCTTCACTGTCTGTCCCATCCAGTTGTTTAAATGTATACAAATATATGCTGACCCAGCCTAGGGAATTTAGGGACCAAACAAAATCTTTCTCTTGTCTTTGGCTAATAATGGCACACAAGAGGATGATGGTAATTCAAAACTAACCAACTACTTTATTTCACTTCTGAGTGGATATGGCCAGGTAGGAATCAGGTTTAGGACTTAGAAGGTGAAAAGGCAATGGGAATGAAGTAACTGTATAAATATAAACAATAGATATCAAGTAGCTGTTGTGTTACACAGACAGGTCTTTAAAACAGTTGACAGAGATGTATTGGCAGTCTCTGCTTAAATAAACAAGCGTAAGCTTTGTCTCAAAAATACTTCAGTTTGTGAAGGCAGGAACATTCACAAAAGGTCCAGTTTTCCTTTTTCACCGTTTGATAGGGATCACTCTCCTTTACTAGGAGCTATTTCCCTCAGGGAAGCGCTACTCATCCCACTTCCCTAATTCAGGATCCTCTTTGATCCTCTCACTCTGCTTGATTCTCCTTCGCTGTTTTCAATCCACTCTCAACTGTCATTGGGCCTTTGGGAATGAGGTCTGCAGATGCAGCAAAAGGAATCCCATAAACTATTGTGACCATCAGTGTTCTTCTCTGACTCTTCAGCTGAGGTCCAGAGCATGTACTGTTTTTATGTGAATTTGAATTTTTCCAGGAATTTTCCACTAGACGTTGCCTCTCTCATGGCATATTCACTAAAATGGAAAACCAGGTGAATATGGACAGTCACAGCTTGCAGATGTTTCCATATGGCTAATGCACATTCTTCTTCTATGGGGCCATGATATTTGTACCCTACCTACTGTTGTTTCTCAGTGATAAGATGCTCCAGGTTTTCAGTATTCTCCCCTTTGGCTTTATTTCTCTCAGCCTGTACTGTTCATACCTCACTACTCTCAATATATTTTTAGTCAGCCAGGGTTCTGAATTTTGACTTAGCAGCTTGATTGCAAAAGATGTTGGAACTGATTCCCTAACTCTGACCTTGTTTATCTTCAGAACCTTGCCTTTACCTTATTGTGTGGCATCAACTTTCCACTTTCTGGTATATTCTAGATGGGATATTTCATTTGCTCCAGCCAGTTCCATAGCCCAGCTCCAACTGTGTTTATGGGACAGAGACTCGTGTATAACCACACTACTAAGTTATCTTGTGCAAGTGAACAAACCTTGACTAAGCATATAAAGTTAAAAAAAGTTTTAATCATTTATTATATTCTATAACAGGTGTGTCCAACAGGTAAATTGCGATCTACCAGTAGATCACAGAGGGGTCAGAGGTAGATCACCAGCCCCACTTGGTCTCTCTAATGGTCTCACTAATAAACAAGAGCAAAGTTTTAAAGATTGCGCAAGATCTGCCTGGATCAATACTTGACCTACATTTAACACAAATAACTCTGAATAAAAGTTAAAGAAAGTTATTGAGACAGTTAAAGAAAGTTATAACTCAATAAAAATGTTTGGAGTTCTTTCTGGATCTTCATCTCTCTGTTTTGTTTTTGCTTATTTTGCTTACCAGTAAATGACAGAAGGTGCATTATAAATGGGGGGGGGGGGGGAATCCAACTTTAGTGGGTTAAAATCAAATTTGAAACTAATTTGAAACTTTATTTTCATGGTGGTAGATCACCGGCACTTTTGGCTGGAAAAAAATAGATCACTACCTGTTCGAAGTTGGGCATGCCTGTTCTATAATGCAATGAAGTCTGAGTTTCCTGATTTTTTTAAAAAATATTTACTGTTCCTCAGGTCAGTATCAGATTTTGTAATTCTTCAGTTACAAAGGGCAAAGTCTGTTGCATCAAATGTATATTTTTCACAGTCTGGGTTTCATGGCATCAGTGGAATAAATCACCCATAGAGACTTCATAGTTCTCAGGTGAAAAAGGAAGGGACATTACGAGATTCAACAAGCAAAATAACTACTCAATGTGTAAATTGTAAGAGTAAATGTAATGAAATCTCCTAGTTAATCTCCAGTAACTTTGAAATGTTCCTTTGACTTAGCTGGAGAAGTTCACGGTAATGATTGACTGGGAGCAATGAATGTTTGGACACAGTTTTCATCCCCCCCCCAGACCTCCTTTTAAAACAAAAACAAAAACCCTTGCCTATGCTATTTTTGCTCCTCTGTCTGAATTTTCAGGTTTGTTGATGGACTTTTCTGTACTGTTTTGATAGGGTTGCCAGCTCTGGGTTGGGAAATAACTGGTGATGTTAGGGGTGAAGCCTGGGGAAAATGGGGTTTAGGCAGTAATAAGTATTATATTTGTGTGTTTAGGCTAGGAAAACCTGAAACATTTGTTTTGCATGATCATCCCATCAGACTGAAGGCCAGTCAACTTGCATATCTCACCAAGGGTTGTTGCTACCTGCCTAAGGCTACAAAAGCAATTGTCTAGCACCTAGCCAGTCATAAATACCTAGCTGCTTGGTGATTTGGAAGTAAGTATTGAATTAGAATTTGGGAACTAGTGTTCATTAGTATCTCAACAGTTTTTTGAGGTACCTGTTGCTATACTTTCAGAAGGCAGGAAAATAAATGCTCTGCTTGTCTTTGGAGATATAGAACAACCTCACTGGCTCAGTTGTAAAAGGCAATTGAGTTTGACAGGTATTTAGGTTATGTTTTCTTCAAAGCATAGGAAGAAGAGTCTCAGGTGTGCTCTACATGAAGAGAAGACGAGGAGAAGAAGAGACTGGATTTATACCCCGCCCTTCACTACCCAAAGGAGTCTCAGAGTGGCTTACAAACTCCTTTCCCTCCCCCTCCCCACAACAGACACCCTGTGAGGTAGGTGAGAGAGCTCTTCTACGAATTGCTCATGAGAGAACAGCTCTGAGAGAACTTGTCACTGACCCAAGGTCACACCAGCAGCTGCATGTGGAGGAGTGGGGAATCAAAACCTATTCTCCCAGATTAGAGTCCACACTCCTAACCACTACATCAAACATGGTCCCCAATTGTGATACCAAGTCTGGAAAATATAGACAAACCTTTCGGAAGGAAGGACAGAGAAGACAGAGCTGTCTGGGAGATGCTCTGTCAGGGTTCACCAAACAGTACTACTTGTCTGCCAGTTGTTAATGACATTATTTGCTAACAAAGGGTTGACCTAGAGCATGTTACCCACCCACAGCCATACTTTAATGGAAGATTATTCTTTGCACTACAGTGCGATTATAGCAGTCCCCAAATGGATGATTATTTCTCCCAGTATCACTTTTATATCTCCCTTGGATATTTATTCTTTGTGTTCTATTACATTTATATCAATCTGCTTCTCAAAGAAACAACCCATCCACTGCACTGAGGTGCACTGGCTTCTAGGAATTTAAAGAATAGAGTAAAAGGTCTAAGAGCTCTAGCATCTGTCATAAGGTAGGGTTAAATGAGTCCATCTGAAGAGGCTATTGGAACCCTCATTTACACTTGCCACCTTTTCGTTAGGTGCTATAGCTAGAGTCGGACTCTTTAATAAGGGCTGTCAGCAGCAACAGAAGGTAGAATTCATAGAACTTTTGTGTGGAGAAGTTGCTCTTAGCAAGACTGATGAAGGACTGTGAGATGAGAAATGCAGGAAGACGGTAGATGTGTGATATAAAAATGAATGATTAATTAAGGGTGAGATTAAAGGAAGAGGGAGAAGGAAGAGAACAGTTGCACTAGACCACCGAAGGTGAATTATGACCAGGGAATATCTTGCACACCCGAGGGAGAAAATGTTGAGAAAGTTACTTGAGAAATGTTACTTACTTTTCCACACTGTTCTTGTGCCACTGTGAAGTTTCTAATGATCTTCAGGCAAGCTGAGGAGTCTGGCCAGCTAGGAGTTAAGGAAAGCCACTAAATCCACATTAATAAGAAATTAAAAGAAATGGAAATTATATTATGGAATATAATATAGGACACCTAGCAAACTCAAGCCTAGTGTAATTGACAAAAGTGTCAGTGAATAAAGAATGCAGATCAATAATTAATTTTATCTTTATTTAAATATTTTACCCTTTGACAGATTTAGTGCAAAGAAGGTGTTGTAAAAGGCTGATTTAAGTTCTGTTGCTGAATGGAACACAACACAAGTTATGGGGTAAACTGGGAACTTTAGAACAAGTGGATCTGAACACTTAGTTAACATGTTAAAGCGCGAGTTGCCTCAGGCTTGCAAGCTAAGCTTCCTAACAGGGCAAAACCACCCCATCTCTGAGCCAAATCTAGAATCCTTCTGAACCTTTCTCCTTATGGCACACACAAGAATGTGTAGAGGGGATGGAGGGCCATAGTCCCACCCTGGCTGCTGAGCCTTAAGGATTGTCATATGCCTCCCGAACCCTGAAGAGCCCCCCACCCCGAGCTAACCAGACTGCCAAGCCAATAGACACCCAGTTGGAGGACCCCCTATTGCTGATATCTTGGGGTGGTCTACCTACTCAAAATCCCCTCAACCTGTGCTTTTCCCTGCACAGGGGGGTTAGCCTTGGCTTAACCCCCCTCCCTGCACCTGCACACCTGACAGGCCACACAGACCACCCTGCAGAGCCAGTTTGGTGTAGTGGTTAAGTGTGCAGACTCTAATCTGGGAGAACCGGGTTTGATTCCCCACTCCTCCACTTGCACCTGCTGATGTGACCTTGGGTCAGTCGCAAGCTCTCTCCAAACATACCCAACCAGACCAAAACAGTGTTGGGGAAACAAAGCCTAATGGCTCCTTCACACTTTCCCCACCATATTCTTCCCCCAAGCCATGGGTTGTTGACCAGGTGGCCAAGGGTACAAAGTGGGCTGCCACTGCCACCACCCCCTAAGGGACCAATCAGTCCATTGACCAGGGCAGGTGAGGCCATGGCAGGCTGGTCACCCACCCCTGCCACCATACTCACCTGTCCCTGGCTGACCACCCATCACCACATCCTCCACTGGTCCACCTCCTCGTCAGTGTCCTCCATCCAGGCCACCCTGGTGGAGAAATCCCACAACAACTGATCACAAGCTGCCAGCCTGGTATGCTTACCCTGGGAAGGCATGTCTGACGTGCTACCCTCCCAGTGCATTCTTCTGGGCCAGGGCCCTCTCCATGGCCTCTATGCGAGCCACCAAATCCTCATCTTCTGAAGACAAAACAGCCACCACAACCTTCCTCTTGGGTGCCCTCTTGGCCAGCCACCTTCTTTTGCAGTGCCTTTTTAGAAAGAATCGCTGCTCCTGCCCTGGTGCAGAGCCCCCCAGCTATCCACAGCCTCAGGGAGAAGGACCAAAGCTGTCAGCCTTCACCCTCCCATGCACCCAAATGCTGCCCAACTCCTGATGCTGCGCTGGGAGTGGCAGAAGATCCCTGGCATACCTTCTCACATACCGCTGCCCCCCTGGATGCCCTCCTGGCCCTGGATGGGCTCCACACCCCCTTCCTGAATGTAAAAAAGCCCCCCACTGAGCTACAGTGACTCCCCCAGCCAGGCACACCCAGGGGCCCATGGCAACTCCCCCTCCCAAGAGGGCCCTGCTTTCCAGCAGGCAAGGCCCCCCAGTGGGAACCACACTGCAGGCCTCCCAACCCGATGGGAAGCCACCTGCCAGCCAGCTGGTGAAACATGGGCCTTGAGACTGAGAGAGGGGTGAGAGTGATGGCTGCTGTGTGGGTTGCTGAAGGAAGCAGGTCTGGGAAGTGGAAGGGAGGTAAGGCAATGGCCGGCTAGGCTGTCCCTTGGGCCACCTGACACCCTGCCTCTCAGCAGCTGCCAAAGGTCCCCCATAGACCTTAAGCCACCCCACCTTCTAGTCCGGGGACCCCCAAACCTTGCCTGCAACTGCAGGTCCACATCCACCGCCAGCCTCTGTGGATGCCCCCAGCCACCACAGCCCTGCTTGGACAGGCCACAGGAGCCCAGAAGATCACAGCCAACACCTCTGGAGAGCTTTCCAACAGCACTCGATGGTCCATTTGCCCTCTGCCGACTCTGCTGCGGGAGACCCCAAACACCACCGCATCCCGTGATATAAGCCACAGGCTTGCACGTGTTCCTTGGGCCTCTTTGGTCCCAGCACAATGGCTCCATCCACTCTAGAACATATGCTAAGCTCGAATGCTGAGGGAGGTGACCGCCATCTCAATTGGCCAGCATGCCAGCCTTCCATTGGCCTGCATTTTTTTGGCTGAGCCCAGATTGGCTCCCCTACTCTAAGGAGGTAGGGGGTGGGAAAACATTGGTGCCCGCTCCACTCAGTTGGCACCGGTCTTTCTCTGAAGTGTTGTGATGGGGCTATAAGAAATGTTTCTTTTCCCAAGGTGCTCGTTTTCCTTCCATGCCTTCAGACTCTACTCCATGTGCAAACCTCAGGAAGCAGTTCATATGGAAAGAAGCATAATTAATACTGAATACACATTAAATTCAATTTCTGTCTTTGATGTCTAAATAAAGTGAAAAGCTACATATACAGCAATAATAACTTGTCAAAATTAAATGGGAGCATGTGTTGATTTCAGTTCTGTTTCAGAGAAGAAGAATATGATATGAAACACATCTTCTACTAGGTGTGCATTGTGCCTGAAAGCAAGCAATCCACATAGTAAGTGATAACCAGTTTTTGGTTTGAAAATGGTGCTAGCACTCATAAAGTTGCACTGATGTCTACCAATTTCCTTCTCTCTTTGCAGATCCCCACAAGGCTGTTCCTGAGGGTCTTTTTCTAGCAGAGTGGTGTGGGCTGGCACGGAGGAATCAGGGCTTGGGAGAGCCCTCCCAAAGGTATTGGTACTCAGTACTGGTAAGTAACGTTACCCCCCCCCCAAAAAAAAAAGTGTTGGGGAAATTAGGAGTGCAGGAACCTTTTCATGGACTCCCATTCCCACTGTGTCCATTGGAGAGGGAGAAAAACTGGCAGGGATCCCAACTGCATCAAGAGAACAACAACGAACAAGGCTAAATTCAGACATTAAGTACCTTTTCCCATCCATGGGAGCTAATGTAACTGTCAGTCAAGTCTGTTGCTAAGCATCTGACATATACCTGACATACACAACAAAGCCCTTTCTTTCTACTCTGGGGTCAGGAAAGTCAAGAAAAGTCAGGGAAAGCTAGGGTGACTCAGAGAGTCAAGGAAGCTAGTTACAGATGCCCTATTTATTTATAATTTGATAGTGTATAAACATTCCAAAAGGCAAAAGTCATGTACAGGGTTATCGGTACCAGAAAACTACAGCAACAGCAGAGTCCTGAAGCCTCCTGGGAAACAGAACCAAAGATTCAACTATACTATAAAAATTAAAGGAACTAGGTTTAACAGAGGACTGAGGCTCAATCCAGGCCCCCATTCCATTACACAAAGCCCTGGTGATAACTAATACTGGACAGAGGGAAAACTGTAGAGACTTGCAGGGAACAGGGAAAATTCCGAAAGCTTGTAAACCCTATCTAAAATATCTCAGAAATGGTGGAATTGCAAAGGCTAGACCCACAAGTGGGTGGGGTGGCTTCTCTTATTTATAATTATGTTTTGAGTCTGTGTGTCATTTGATTTTAAACTGAATTTTCAACTGCCTTACAGAGTGGGTAGGATCGAAAGGTGATCTAAAGATATACTCCATGAACAAGAATGTTTTCTTCGACCTGCAAAAGGAGCCCGTGTTGTGGAATGGTTAGAGTGTCAGACTAGGACTAGGGAAACAAGAGTTCAAACTATACTGGGTGGCTTAGCATTCCCCCACCCCTTCAGCCTAACCTATCACATAGGGTTCTTGAATGGATACAGTGAAAGAGAGGAGAGCCTTAGACACTGCCCTGAGTGCTTCGAAGGAAAGGTGGGATAACAATTGTGGTGGATGGGTGTGTTGGTTTAGGATGCAGACTGAGCTCAGCAATCAGTCTCTGGAGCAAGAGAATCACTGTGGCTTTGTATGTTGCACACGAAATATATGAAAAGAGAAAGTTCTCTGTTGCTGTTGAATTGAATATCTGAGACTAGATTCAGGTAGGTACAGGGCTATTTTTGGGCAGGAACGCACAGGAACGGAGTTCCGGCTGGCCCCCAAGTTGGCCATGCCCAGTAGGAACTCATTAGCATAATAGGCCACACCCAACAGCAGAAACTCATTCGGATTGGCTGCAATTAGGGGTGTGTGGCCTAACATGCAAAAAGCCCTGGGTTTTGACAACAAACATGGTAAAGAGGATAAGAAGCAAAAGGTGGGTGTGGCTGGATGACCACACTTCTGGTAACATGGGTGTGTGGCCTAATATGCGAATGAGCTGTGCTGTCAGGGGTGTGGCCTAATATGCTAATGAGTTCCTGCTGTTGGGTATGGCCTATTATGCTAATGAGTTCCTGCTGGGCTTTTTCTACAAAAAAAAGCCCTGGGTAGGTACCTGTTTGGTTGAAAACAAAAGAACAAGGTTTGAGTCCAGTGGCACCTTTAAGACCAACAACATTTAATTTTGGGTATCAGCTTTCGTGTTCATGATACCCAGAATTAAATGTTGTTGGTCTTAAAGGTGCCACTGGACTCAAACTTTGTTCTGTATCTGAAACTGTCAGTCTTCTCTGTGTTGTAAAAGTAGCAATGCCTAGGTTCATCAACTGTAGAGGCAAGCCTGAACAACCTGTGGCCATACAAATCAAAGATACTCATATGCTGTAGTTTGTGAAGTGACTGACATTCCCCTCCATCTTTTTGCAGTCCCAGGCAGACAACAAGAACATAAGTTAATTAAGCATTTTAGTGCACTTTCAACGATGACTGGTCAATTGTGTATGCCTTTGTGGGATGTTAGCTGTTTATTTCTGCTTTGCTGTCCTGACAGAAGTTTGTAGGAAGAGTATACAATTTTTTCAGTAAGTCTTGTTTTTGCAGGAAGATGCCTCCTTTTCTCATGAGGGACTCATAAGTTCAGCTGCAAAAGTTAATCAATAGCACTTTGTAATGCCAAGAAAATATGGTAGAAAACCTGGTTTGCAAAATTTATAGCCACTGAGACTAGTTCTACCGTTGTAGGGGCACAAAGTGATTTGTGTTCTGCCCCATAGCTCGTATTTTGCTTTCCTCTTCATTCTGAAGATACTCAGAATTCCATTACAGAAGTGAAAGAATCCAGCAGGGAGTTTAGTTAGAACTGCCCCATCTGCAATTACAGATTGAAAATATCATGACACCCTGCTTTGCATAGTCATTTAGGCCATCTTTAAATTTTAGAAGTGTCTGCAAATTTTGATGCAGACAAAGTATTACTGTGCAAGGAAGCACAGGGGTCATGCAAAACAGTGTGACAGATACGTTTGGTCAAGATTATAATGGCCACATAGAATATATTGTGGAAATCCAAATTGTGTTTGTGTATATGAATGTGATGATTTAGGGAACTGGCATCTTGTACTTGCCTCATTGCATACATATGAGCTTTGGTTTGTGCAGACTAAAAATAATCACCTGTCTTGTAGATCTTTGAATAAATCTTCCAACCAGTAACTACTATGGATGTTACATTTAATGTTCATTGTGGAGAATGTCAAAGTGAATTTCGACTTCTAAAAGTTTGATTAAAATGCCTGTGTCTTGGTCAAATTCTTTTGTAAGGGGTTTCCAGGCTTCAGTGGGATGTTGGTAAAACATGATACTTACTTTGTTACCAAAAAATCGTAATTTCCCAGTAGGTACAACAGATATATGAGCATGAGTCAGCCCTGTAGCCAGAAATTTTGGGTTGATGGGGCATGGGGGAATTTTGTGGGGCAGTAGGGGAGGGGGATTTAGTAGAGGAGGTGTTTAGTCATGCTGGCCACATGACCACTGAAGCGTCTTCGGACAGCGCTGGCTTTTTGGCTTTGAAACGAAGATGAGCACCGCAACCCTAGAGTCGGATTCGACTGGCTTTCGAGCAAGGGAACCTTTACCTTTTTTAGGGGAGGGGGAGGAAGAAGGGGGAAGGAGAGGGGTGGCCACATGCCTTCCCTGATCCCCAAGTGGTGGAACTCGCTAAAACTGGGGATTCCGAAAACACGGGGTAAGGACGAGAAAACTTGGGGTTTGCGCCTGGCGAGGAAAAATCTACTGCAGAAAATTTCACGTAACGTGGGTTGATTAAAAATGTCAATGTGGGGAATTTCACTGCTGCAGAAATGGTCCCAGACTTGCCCTGAGACAGACCTGAATTCTCTCCTGCCATGCTTCCTTGCAACATTCCATCCCCTTCTGAAAGGTGATTGGATGCTGGAGCATCACTCCCATAGGCTCGGTTGAGTAGCTGTTTCTCCCCCCCCCTCAAGGGCAAGACAGCTTCCTGTTTATTATAGGTACCACACACTTTTACTGGTCAGTATTCAAAATAATCACATTGTGCAGGTAGGTGGTTGCTTACTGACTTGGAAATTGCAGCAGAGACTCCTAATGCTAATTACTGCATCTAACAAATTGTACTTGTGGCCCATTTTGTTTCCAGGCACAATTCAAAGTGCAGGTTTAAGTCCCTAAATGGCTTGGGGTCAGGGTACTTGAACGACAGCCTTCTCCCATATTGTCCTGGCCACCAGTTTAGATCTGGCTCCCAAGCCCCATTCTCTACTTTTTAAGCTGGGCTGGGTGTTTAATGCTGGATTTAAATCAATATCTTTTAATGTTTTATTTTTGTTATTTTTATTTTTGTTATTTGTAATGTTTTATTTTTTATTTTTAATATTTTATTTTTGTTAGCTTGTGTGCAACCTCAGAAAGGTTCCTGGAAAGGTGGCAGAAACATCCCCCCTCCAAAATAAATTTACACTGGACACTCCTACCTAGCAGTCACCCCCCATCTCCACAACATGCTTGTGTTCCTTATTCAGAGTGCAGTCCTTAACACAGTTACACTAGAGTGATTTCAGTGGACTTAGAAAGGTTTAACTATGTTTAAGATTGCACTGTAAGGGAGGGATGCCCCTTATGCTTTGAGTGGTGGTTAGTAGTGGTAGCCTCTTCTTTCCCTTTCCAGTCCATCACATTGCCTCCCTACTGGCCACTCCTGTGTTTCCAATAGTCAGATTAGCAAGCTCACACCATTTTAAGAAATTCAGTATTGATTAGTCATTGCAGTTTAATTTGTATAATGGTCAGCAGTAGCAATGCCAGTTATTAGCTGTTGCTGACTGAATTTGATTATGTTTCAGATAGTATTAAATGAAGACTGCACCGATCAATATGTCAGGTGAACAGCGTAAAGTTACTTCAGTTTCGGTTGTATGACTTTCGACAGATACAAAATACCTTATTGAAAGATCATTTCACTGTTCACTTCTGAAGATAATAGGACACCCCAGCTGTGGATTCATGACGTTCCTGGTAGAAAATTGGAAGTAAAGAGGGGTAGCTCTAGGAATCACTGGTTTTATCATAGAAGTTCCAGTGATTCCTAGAGCTACCTATGTCACTTCTGTGGGTTTTTTTTAACCAGAAGTGATGTGACACAACAGCCAGCGTCGTAGCCTCCCCATATCCCCTCCCCATATGCCTGGCAACCTTAACAAGCAATAGCAAGCAAGGTACCGGTATATGATACAATACCAGGTTGAATCTGGCATGTGCCGTAAGTTATTTTGTGATTGTTATACAAATCCTAGGAACCCCTGGGATTTTACTGTTTGCTTATGGTCTCAGAAACTGACGTGTGTGTCAAAGCAGATCAGTTGGAGAAGGCGATGTGCAGTTGAATATTTTGCTTACATTATTTTGTGTGAGGTAAATACAGCTGTAGCACAATAGATATTTTAAATGGGATTTATTTATTTATTGCAATATTTCTATCCCACTTGCCTTCTTGGCTCAAGGTGGCTGGTTCCCCTAATTCCTAGGACTATGGTTTCTAGGCATTGCAAGCAGCACAAAATAGAGATGCACATAGAATTCTTGGGCATGTGGGTTTTCAGTGAGTAAAAAAAGGTAAAAGGTAAAGGTTCCCCTGCTCGAAAGCCAGTCGAATCCGACTCTAGGGTTGCGGTGCTCATCTCCGTTTCAAAGCCGAAGACGTTTCCGTGGTCATGTGGCCGGCATGACTAAACACCAAGGCGCACGGAATGCTGTTACCTTCCCACCGAAGTGGTACCTATTTATCTACTTGCAATTTCTTGCTTTCGAACTGCTAGGTTGGCAGGAGCTGGAACTAGAGACGGGAGCTCACTCTGTCATGCGGCACCCGGGTCTCGAACTGCTGAACTACTGACCTTCCACAGCCTGCAGTTCAGCGTCTTAACCACTTGAGCCACCGCAGCTCCTTTCAGTGAGTACATAGGGCTATTTGCATAGCCTACTTCTTGGATTGAATTGAAATCATAAAACCTAGAGATGGATGACAACAGAGCTCCTGCCACACATATGGCATTGAATGTTTTGGTCTATTATGTGATGTCAAGGAGAGTTTGGCTATCTGGCTGGTGTACCGACTGCTTAACGCACCAGCAGATACTCAGTCCAACCTGTTAGATGCTGTAATGGGTTGGGTGCTGGAGAATCCCAGGCTTCTCATCCTGGGTGACTTCAATTTCCATGCTGACAATGCAGTGTCTTCCTAGGCCAGGGACCTAGTGTTGTATCGATTCCCACGTACCAAGTGGGCCACACACTGGATTTGATTTTTGGGATGGGGATAAATGTTGATCTGATGGCTATGGATGTAGTCCCATGGCCTGACTACTTCACTCTGAAGGTGTAGCCGAGCATAACACGCCTGCCCTGTTTAGGCGGTGAGCACATTTTTGCTCACCCATGGAGCCAAATGGACCTTGGTCAGCTTCAGGAAGATCTGCAGGATCTTATCCCCCCTGGTGGATCATTAGATGTGCAGGTGGAGGACTGGGAACACTGGCTCTCTGAAACCATCAACGAGATTGCCCCCCATCACCCTCTACACCCTTGTACCAAAGCAACACCTTGGTATAACGCAAAGCTGTGGAGGATCAAGTGAGAAACAAGATGGCTAGAGCAAAGGTGGTAATGTGCTTGTGACGAAGCATCACAAACCTCTTATAGGATGCTTATGGAAGACTATGAGACGGCTGTGAAGGCTGCGAACAAAGATTTCTATGTGACTGCCACTGCGTCTGCAAACCTGCACTCAGCCCAATTATTTAGGATTATTCAGTCTATTATGGCTCTGCCACAGAGCAGACCAAATAGTAGGGAACTGGCTATTGGCTGTGAGGCATTTGCGAATTATTTCACAGATGAGACCATGACACTCCACCAAGAGCTCGAGCCACAACTGAGACAGTAAGGGAACTGGAAGCCCCTTGTTCATCTTCAGGTCCAATACTGGACCACTTCAGCCAACTCTCCCAGGAGGAAGTTGACAGGATTTTGGCAGTGGTGAGGCCTATTACCTGCCCCCTTGACCCATGCACTTTTGGCTGCTGAAAGCTTGTGGGGATGGTATTCAGGTCCCTCTGGGGGAAATCATCAAGTTGTCCCTTTCTACTAGGACTTGCCCAGGGGCTTTGAAGGAGGTGGTAGTTCACCCACTTTTTAAAAAACCACCATTAGAACCTACAGTCCTGGCCAACTACCACCCAGTATCGAACTTACAGTTCCTGGGTAAGGTGGTTGAGAGGGTGGTGGCTGAACAACTCCAAGTTTTCCTGGATGACTCTTCCATCCTTGATCCTTTCCAGCCTGGCTTCTGCCCTGGCCATGGGATGGAGGCAGCTCTGGTTGCTCTTACAGATGACCTCCGTAGACATCTGGATTGGGGTGGGTTGGCAGTCAATACAGTCAACTATGACTTGTTGACCCACCACCTTGCTAATGTAGGCTTTCCTCCTTTCTCCATGGTCCGGGATAGAGGTGGGCACTCGGCGAGAGGGTCTTCGCATGATACCCACTGGAATGTGGAGTGCTGCAGGGGGTGATCCTCTCGCCAATGCGATTTAACATCTATATGCGCCGCCTTGCCCAGTTAATCCAGAGGTATAGGCTGGGTTGTCATCAATATGCAGATGACATCCAACTCTATCTGTTAGATAGATACCTGAGCCGGGGGGGGGTGTTGGATATGTATATTAGGCTTGCCACTCTGGAAGGGGCGCCTTTGGTGTCAACCCAGAAAGTGAGGAGCTTGGAGAAAATACTGGATGCCTCTATTTCTATGGAGGCCCAGGTTGCTGCAGTTGCCAGGTTTGCCTTTTTCCACCTTAGGCAGATTAGGTTCCTGAGACCCTATCTCTCCCCCCAGGACTTAGCTACAGTGACCCATGCAATGGTCACTTCCAGGCTTGATTACTGCAATTCACTCTATGCAGGCTTACCCTTGAGGCTGACCCGGAAATCACAGCCGGTGCAAAATGCGATGGCATGCCTGCTGACGGTGATGCCTGTGCAGGCTCACATTGGCTACTGGTTGAGTTTTGGATTCACGTTAAGGTGTTGGTAATAACCTTTAAAGCCTTATATGACCTGGGACCAACATACCTGAGGGACCACCTCTTCCCATATATGCCTCAAAGAGCTTTACGCTCGATGGATCAACATTTCTTGCTGGCCCCTGGCCTGAACAATGTCTGTCTTGCCTCAACCAGGGCCAGGGCCTTTTCTGCCCTGGTTCCTGCCTAATGGAACATGCTCCCCATTGAGATCAGGGCTCTGTGGGATCTTTTTCAATTCCGCAGGGCCTGTAAGATTGCGCTATTCCGCCATGCCTTTGACTGAGGTAGCAGGCGTCTAGGTATGGCCTCCCTGAGGTTGTTGTCACTCATTCACTAACAGCTGAACATCACTCATGTGTTATCAGAGAGCCAATTCCATTCTTGGGCTGTGACCACCATTTTAATGCATATTACTGTGTTTAATTTTTATTGTATTACTGGATGTTGTTACCCGCCCTGAGCTCACTTGTGGGAAGGGCAGGCTATAAATATGAAAAATAAATAAGTAAAAATGCACAGTATTAGGTTATTCTTTATATTTAAATTTGGATATTCAAATGTACATGTTTGCCCCAATTTGCATTTTTCTGTGCATTTGTTGTATTTATTAACATTGTTCTTATTAGCAGTATTCAAAGAATACAACACTGGGAGGATATTTTTTCTATTATGAACACAGGAAACGAGGATAAGAGAAGAACCATTCATAAACATGTGTCCCCTGCGCTCATTCCCCATGTGTGAATAACTGTCATAGATCACATGCAAAGGCCAGTAGTTTTCAGTGGAGAGAGTTCACATGTTCATCACTAAGCCAAGTGTTAACTGAGTGATGGAAGGACAAGTAAGGTAAATTCATGCGTGAGATTGCTCAGACAGTCAGCCTGTGGCATCAATTGAATTTGGTCTATATTTCCCTCATTTGCAAGCAGTGGCACATTTCAGTAAATCCTCTCCTCTGTTTAACTATTCGCAGGGGTCATTTTGTAGAAAAAGAGGTGCAGGAGCTCATTAGCATAACTCATTAGCATAACTTATTTGCATATGCCACACCCCCTGACATCACCAGAAGTGTGTCAGCAGGCAACACCCACCGCTCAGGCTTCACTGGACTGTTTTGGATTGCTAGCTATTGGGGGAGGGGAAGAGAACATGCAGATCTGTCCTCACAGAGGAGGGAGAGCTTGTGCCTGAATAAAACTTGGTCT
>NW_015172640.1:46975-51442 GCF_001447785.1 Gekko japonicus | reverse complement strand
GATGGGAGGACAAGTAAGGTAAATTCATGCGTGAGATTGCTCAGACAGTCAGCCTGTGGCATCAATTGAATTTGGTCTATATTTCCCTCATTTGCAAGCAGTGGCACATTTCAGTAAATCCTCTCCTCTGTTTAACTATTCGCAGGGGTCATTTTGTAGAAAAAGAGGTGCAGGAGCTCATTAGCATGACTCATTAGCATAACTTATTTGCATATGCCACACCCCCTGACATCACCGGAAGTGTGTCAGAAGGCAACCCCCACCGCTCAGGTTTCACTGGACTGTTTTGGATTGGGGGGGGGGACATACAGATCTGTCCTTGCAGAAAAGGGAGAGCTTGTACCTGAATAAAACTTGGTCTTAAAGGTGCTACTGGACTGTTTTGGACCAGGGGGAGCTCTGCAACTTACCTGGCTGCTTCTTGCTCTGACTGAGGGCTGCTGGGAGCAGGGGGTGGGGCTTGTTGCATGTGCCCGCCCCCCTGGGCTCTTTACTGCCGGAGCTCTGCTCCTGTGCGCTCCTGCAGGAAATGACCCCTGACTATTCGAAATGTGAAGTAAGTTCTGTCCTACTCATGACTACTAAAAGATAACAGGAGCAAGGTGTCACAGTCACAGCTGGTGATCCAGCATGGTGTGGTGGTTAAGAGCGGCTTACCCTAATCTGGAGAACTAGGTTTGATGCCCCATTCCTGCACATGGAGCCACCTGGGTGACCCTGGGCCAATCACAGTTCTCTCAGAACTCTCTCAGCCCCAAATGCCTCACAAGGTGCCTGTTGTGGGGAGAGGAAGGGAAAGTGATCATAAGCCCTTTCTTAGGGTACAGAAAAGCAGAGTATAAAAATCAAGCCTTCTTCTTCTTCCTCTTCTTTTTTATTTGCTTGTATAATTTCTTAGCCACCTCTTCAAAAACTACTTGAAGGCAGGATAATAATTCAAGATAAAACTATACAATTAGAATCAATCAAACGTCAAAGTGAAAACAATCTCAAATAGAATAAAAAGCGGCACAATACAGACCAGTATGAAATTATAACAGCCCACCTTAATAACAGTTTACCGCTAAAACCTTATTAAATACATAAAGTAGCATCAGAGGCACAAAATCCTGCCAGCAAGGCCAACAGCTACATCTAGAACAACAAATAAGGCAGATAAATGTCAGTACAATCAATTAACATAAATTACCTGGAGATAAAGCAATCGTTAATCTTTTACAGATCTCTTAAAAAACAAAAAAAACCCTGGAAATATTTGCCGACACCTCCCCGTAGCCAGAAGAAACCCCCACATAAGAATGCTATCATGATAATGGATTGGGTTATTATAAGCATTCAAATAAAAATTTTATGTAGCCTAAATTGGCTTTGACATTCTGAACAACCAAAAGTAAATGTAATGTTAATGACAGCTACCGGTTGAATGATTTATTCAATGATCTACAAGACAGGTGATCATTTTTAGTCTGCACAAGCCAATGCTCATATGTATGCAGTGAGGCAAGAACAGCATGCCGGTGCCCTAAATCATCATCATTCATATATGGTAACACACTTTAGATCCCAACATTATATTCTATGCAGGTACTATGATCTTTTTTTGGGGGGGTGGGTATTTTTGCACTGTGTGTGTGTGTATGTGTGTGCCCATGCCTGGAAGTCATGGCAACCTCTGGCAACTCCTACTGGAGCACGGAGGACATTCACAGAAGTGGCTTAATCGCCTGCCTCTGGCTTCCCGGCCCTGGTATTCTCTGGAGGTTTCCCATCCCAATAATTGCCAGGGTCAGCCCTGCTTAGCTTCCAAGATCTGACGAGATCGGGCGTGCCCGGGCTATCCAGGTCAGGGCCGGGTACTATGATCTTGACTAAATGTACCTGGCAGACTGCTTTGCGTGACCTCTGTGTCTCTTTGTACAGTAATAATGCCTTGTTTGCATCAAAATTAATGGCACTTCTAAAATCTCGACATGACTTGAACTATTATGCAAAGTAGGGTTTTAGGATATTTCCAATCTGTAATTACAGCTGGGGCAGTTCTAACACAACTCCCTGCTGGATTCTTACACTTTTTAAATGGTGTTCTGAGTACCTTTGGAATGAATATTGCAGCATGCAGCAGAAGGCAAAATTTGAGGTGTGGGGCACAGCATATATCACATTATGCTCCTTTAACAATAAAACTAGTCCCAGGGGCCATAATTTTTGCAAACCAGGTTTTCAACTGTGTCTTTTTGACAATATATATTACAAAGTACTATGAAACAACTTTCTCAGCTGAACATATAAATCCCCAAGAAAATACAGAGATATTTCTCCTGCATATATAAAGCTAGATGTAGTGAATGTTTGTTACAGAGCCCTGTCTGATGCTCTAAAAAAGTCTCCTCTAAATGTAAACAATCCCAAAGTGATAAGATTAATATCTTTTAGCCTAAAATTCTGAAACAGATCAAATTTGTTATGTACTGTTATGTTCAAAAGATATTTTATTTTTCTGTGTCACTCTCCCTCATTTTATTGAACTCCTAGATTTTAAGTACAGTTTGGATTGTATTGAGGCTGAAGAATCCACTTCAAAGAATGGTCAATTTTTAACTCTGCCTCTATCATTAAGCAGTAGCATGACAGTGTAAAGGAGAATGGGACATAAACCCAGTTCTTTAATACCTGACAACCCTAGATTTTTGTAATTTGTTCCTATATTTTTGTAAAGATGAAATATGACCATTTCCACTTATTGGTGGTTATTTCACTCTAGAAATCATTTGCAGCTGGATCATCTTGTCCACACAGTAAAATTCACTTGTGAATGATCACTCTATTGCAACTATAGTGCAATATGCAATGGGTGCTTGGGTCTAGTGGAAATTTCTACTGATGGAAAGAAAGGGCAATTTTCACATTCCCCCTCCCTTTTTCTGTCTCCCCACTCATGCTAGTCCCGAGAGACCCTTCTCTAAGAGGAGTAGCATTTCAGGGAACATTTGGGGCTTCAGTGAGAGGTTGGAGGGGAAGAAAATTCTCTCTGTTTTTGGAAAATCCTTCTACTGGTGGATTTTTTTCTGCGGGATCAAACCCAACAATTGGATACAGCCTTTGACAGTTGTTTTGCTCCTGTTTTATATGTGGAACTAACTATAGAGAAAGTAATATATCTAGTAATGCTTCTACTATGTTCTTAGGATCACTGGAGTAGCATGATGTAGTGGATAGAGTGTCGGATTAGGATATGGGTGTCCCAGTTCAAATACTCGCTCTGCCATGAAAGTGTGGTGGGTGATTTTGCTCCACTGACTCACTCTCAGTCTAACCTACCTCACAGAATGGTTGTTATGAAGTTGTAAGCCACTTTGAGTCCCCACTGGATAGAAATGTGAGGTTTCCCTATCTATCTATCTGTCTGTCTATCTATCTGACCAGAAGGGCCTGTGCCTGTGTTAGAAAGACCGTGCCCATCTCTGTTTCCCATGTAGCCTATAGAGATGGGAGGAATGTGTGATATGAGACGTGGCCCCTCCTATTGTCTGCTTGGATTTCAGGTTGGGGCAGGTGTTTCTAGAAGAGCTACTACAATTATATCAAAAGATAATAGCCTTCTGGGGTAGCCATAGGCACAGTGCAGGGAAATTTCTTGGTTTGTTCAAGGGTAGAAATTCTACATGTGAACCTTCACTTCCTCTGAGACTGAAAACATTTTTCAATTATATTCATGAGAGTTCTTGAAGACCCAAATGCTGAAAAGGTGGGATATAAATATTTGATATGAATAATTTATGATTTTGTATAATCACACCATGACCGCCTAGGTTCCTTTGTACTACATAGTGAAATCCAGGGAACAGTGGTCTATCAGATGTTCCATTTATTGCTACACCAAACCTGTCCATCCACATCTACCTGTAGATTCAAAAAATGCGTGCAGGTTGTCCAAGTTCATTGTTCCATGATTTGAAACCCTAGGAAATCATCCAGCGGTCCTTGTGCTGCGTGTCATATCGGCTGATTTTTTTTATTATCAGAGGTCAAAGATACTGATAGTTTCTGCAGAGAATCTAAACCAAAGCCATTGGCAGGTTTGACATACAGGTGAGAGAAGCAATAAATATTTTCCAGGCCACCACAGTTTGGAATCCAATATCTGGTTTGTTTGCCAGTCTGTTCTCATTTGTCATTCAGGAAAAGCTACAAAACAAGTATTTGCATTTAATTTCTCTTTAGCATTGAATGACGTCACATTATTTTTATTTTAAATTTCTGGATTGCCTAGTCCCTGAGTACACAAGGCTCTGGGCAATTTACAACATGTTAAGAACAATACCAAATTACAGATTAAAATCAACAAATCAATTATTCTTAATAGTCTCCAGATGGCATCCATAATTTTAGATGAAAACCTACTCTGGGCTGTTCTTCTATCTCATGGGCCCGTAAAGGAGGAGGCCAAAGTGGGCAGAATGGAAGAAA
>NW_015172640.1:31572-41766 GCF_001447785.1 Gekko japonicus | reverse complement strand
AATTGCATTAAGTCCCACAGGGCCCTGATGAAAGTTGGCAGAGAGTTCCACCAGGTTGGAGCCAGGGGTTAAGAAAGCCCTGGCTCTGGTTGAGGACAGCCATATATCTTTGGGGCCAGGGATCACCAGCAAATTGGGGACATACCAGAGGAGACGGTCCTGAAGATACGCAGCTCCCAGACCACTCAAGGCCTTAAAGGTCAATACCAGCACCTTGAATCTGACTTGTTACTCCCCTGGAAGCCAGTGGAACAGGTGCAGTAAAGGTTGTATATGTGCCGTCCATGGTGTTCCCATCAGGACTCACACTGCCACATTCTGGATCAGCTGGAGTTTCCGGGTCAGTCTCAAGGGAAGACCAATGTAGAGTGAGTTACAGTGGTGTAATCTGGAGGTGACTATTGTATGAATTACTGTGGCTAGGAAAGTGTGACAGGAAAGGGGCCGATTGCCATCAGGGAGAGGACTGCCCCCCGAGGAACCCCAGATACTAAGGGGTACTTAGTTGACACCCTCTCTCCCAGCACCAGAAATCTGAACAGTAGCTTAGAGAGTTAAGTCTGAACTAAGGAGTCCCCAATTCAACCCTCACTTTCTCTTTTACTCAGCCCACATCCCATCAGCAACAAAAGGATAATAATTGTGACTTACCTTATGGTGTTCTTCTAAATGTATGTATGTAATTATGTAATGTCCTTTAAATATTCCAGATCCATTTGTCACTGTTAAAGGGCATCAGACCAGGGTGCCACCTAGTGGCTCATTTGGCGTTGCCCTCCCTTGATCCTCACTGGCCAAGACCAATATACAGACTCCGCCTTAAAACGTCTGTTAATGGTGCTTGTTATCCTGCATTATTTCCAGGCTAGACCTGTGTTGTGAGAGGGATCATTTGAATCTTATGCTGGGAATAACAATTCCAGGAAAAGAAAGAATCTGGACAACAGAGTATACAATTTCAGTGTCAGACTTCCCACAGCATCAACGAAGTACACACTTGTAGAAAGGGTTTACTTTATTTGAAGCTATAGGTGCATAGACAGGATCACTGTTTGGAATGAGGGGGGATCAAAGAGCATGGCATGTTATAGTACATTCAAACCACTGAGGCCCAATTGTGGGAGTTCCCGCGCGCGCCATCGGGCCTGGGATCAAACGCTTCTAGGCAGCACACGTTATCTCTTTCTCACGGTGTTTCGTGAGATCCTCCAAGCAACTAACAAGCAGCAGCAACCACCTGTGGCCTTGATAGATATAGACGTTTCGGCAGCTAAGCAATTAAGCGCATCAACAGGTCAACATATGAAAGTGAAAGCAATCAAGCGCATACAGAAAGAAGAAAACAAATCATTGGCAGCTTGCTGACATTCAGGGGATTTTATTAGTGCAAAAGTTCTAACAAGGATTTTCTCTGTTTTAATTACGTTACAGGTTTCCAGAACATATTCGAACAGAGAAAAATACTGAGACCATGTAGCTTAGTTTAACCTAAATTAACCCTACCTAGAATGAAGCAGTAGCTTTGCATGAAGCAGCATAAAAATAAAGCAGCATGGAGCGATGCCAGCAAACAAAAAGGGGGGAAAAAACCTCAGGTAACAATTTCACCAGTCCTCCAGGACAGAGTAGTGAAGCATATTCAAAGATGGCCAAAGACTACTTGGTAGAAAAAGCCTTACCTCTAAGGGGTCTTCCTTCAAATGGGTACCTGAAAGACAGGAAATGAGGGAGAGAGGCTCTCTCTCTCTCTCTTCCCATTGGACACCCGTCAATTTATACAAACATAAATGTATTTATGCGGCTGTAATGGGCAGCTAGTAATTTGTTATTACTGACTTAAAGAGAGACATACATGCATTTTTAAAATTATTTTTTCTAGGGCTATTTTTCAGAGTAAGCATTTCTCTGTTCAAATTCATCCATTTAACTTTTTAAAAAAAAAATATTGTGAACTTGAGCAAAACTCCACTTCAGAACCTTTCCTTTATATTTAGAGATGCTCCCTTAGAAGGACATGTGCTAGGCTTCAAAGCCATTGGACTGTTTGTTGTTGTTGTTCTTGTTTGTTTAGGCTTTTCAAACAAGGCTAGGCCCTCAAGCAGCAGGAGGTTCTCCTCAGCTATGTTTGAAGAATTGACTTGTGTTCAATAAAGAATAGACATAGTGAAATGATGGTAGAATGTTGGAGACTATTGTATTTTGTTCTAATAGTGCACGGCTCATAAAAAGACGGGGATGGCAAAGGATGAGATGGTTAGACAGTGTCATAGATGCAACGAACATGAAGTTGAGCAAACTTCAGAGGACGGCGGAAGACCGGAAGGCCTGGCGTGATCTGGTCCATGGGGTCGCGAAGAGTCGGACTCGACTGTGCGACTGAACAACAACAACAAACATAATATTTCCATAAAGGAAAAGGAACCAGAATACCCCAAGGTTATTATACAATAATAGGCAGTTAGATCAGAGTAATGATAAACAAAGAGACAAGTTCACATGATGTGAAAATTGTGAACAGTTGCCAGGAGGCAGTTTTGGAATGGATGAGGCTGAGAGTTAACAAGCTGAAACTTACCCTGACACAACAGAGGTGCTACTGCAGGGGGAAGATCTGATCCAGGAAATGGTTTATCTCCTGTTCTGGGTGGGGTTGCATTTCCCTAAAGAATCAAGTTCATAGTTTGAGGGTGCTCCTTGAACCAGGCCTACTGTTGGATAAACAGGTGGCAGAAGTGTCCATCATTGCCTTTCACCAACTTCAGCTGGTAAACCAAATGCAGCCTTTCCTGGACAGAAAATATGTTGTAACGGCCCTAGCGACTGGCAACCATAGACAGGGATCATTTCGTAGAAAAAGAGGTGCCGGAGCTCATTAGCATAACTCATTAGCATAACTTATTTGCATATGCCACACCCCCTGACATCACCGGAAGTGTGTCAGAAGGCAACACCCACTGCTCAGGCTCCACTGGACTCTTTTGGATTGCTAGCTATTGGGGGGGGCATGCAGATCTGCCCTCACAGAGGAGGGAGAGCTTGTACCTGAATAAAACTTGGTCTTAAAGGTGCCACTGGACTGTTTTGGACTGGGGCCCGGGGGGGGGGCTCTGCAGCTTACCTGGCTGCTTCTTGCTCTGACTGACGGCTGCTGGGAGCAGGGGGTGGGGCTTGTTGCATGTGCCCGCCCCCTGGGCTCTGTACTGCTGGAGCTCTGCTCCTGTGCACTCCTGCAGGAAATGACCCCTGACCATAGATAATATATCACAGACATATTCTGTCTGAGAGGTATGACATATACATGTAACAATACTAGAAAAATCTTTCTGTCTTTATTGGGAAGAGGCAGGTATTTTCAACATTCAAGAAGTCGACAGCTGAAAGAAAACCGTCTCACTGGATATCGGTGATGACTGTTTTTACAAAATGCTTAAACTATTATGTTCAGATTTTAACATTTATTCATCAGGAATCATGGGAGTGGCAGTGGTACTTTTCGGTTTTATGTCACAGGCCGTGGCATACCTAGCCTATTTGGCACCCGGGGCGGATAAATTTTTAACACCCCCCTCCTCTGTCAAGTCACAACAGACTTATGGTGACCCTGTAGGGTTTCTAAGGCAAGAGACATTCAGAGGTGGTCTGCCATTGCCTGCCTCCATGTCAACCCTGCTTAGCTTCTGAGATCTGATGAGATCAGTATAGGCTGGGGCTATCCAAGTCAGGGCCTCTCCTGAATATGACAAACTTATTTTCAATAATAATAATGAAATAAAACAAATAATAATAATGGCCAGAACTGGTCGGGGAACCAAAATCTCCTGGATATTCCAGGCCCCAGGAACATCAAGTTTGCAGTTACCAAGGCCAGGGCGTTTTCGGTGGCGGCTCCTACCTGGTGGAATGAGCTCCCAGAAGTGATCCGGGCCCTGCAAGTTATCTTGGAACCCCATCTTGAACCTATAGTTAAATACTCTTGGAGCACCGTGGAATGAATTTTTAGTGAATTGTACTTATTGTATTTTATGCTGTTTTGTATTGTTTTATTGTTTTAACTTCGGCATTCATGCCCCTTGTGAGCTGCCCTGAGCCTTCGGGGAGGGCAGGATATACATTTAAAAATAAATAAATAAATAAATAAATAAATAAATAAAAGAAACACAGTGAATTTTTATTTTATTTAACTTCATATATGTAATCATGGCAGTAAAAAAAAATTCAAATTCCAATATGAGAGCCATCGTGGTGTAGTGTTTTAAGGGTCACACTAGGATCTGGGTAATCCAGGTTCAAATCCCCACTCATGCCATGGAAGCTTGCTGGGTGACCTTGGGCCAGTCACATCACTCTCACCCTTGCCCTGACCTGGATAGCCCCAGGATAGCCTGATCTCATCAGATCTCAGAAGCTAAGCTGGGCCAACATGGAGCCAGGCAATGGCAGACCACCTCGGAAGCCTTAATCACCAGTTTTGCCTCACCAGTGCAACAAAATTTACTTTTGTTGGCAAGCAATATAATTAATCTGTCCTTGTCTGCTCTCCCTGGATAGCTTAATAAAATATTCCCAAGATATCTTTCGCATTCTAATGCAAATCTTGGGCCGTGACCATCTTCAATAGATTTCTGGTCGCAAGTACAGACACATCCTTTATATCGGCCCCTTAGCACCACCAATTGTAAAGTATCCGACCGTATTTTTGCTAAATGCTTTCCTGTACTTGGAATATGATTAATCAGTAAGATAAGATGGAAGGGTTAAAGGAGAAGGTGCAAGTTGCTTATAAAGGGTAGCTATTCTCAAGGTACTTAACAGTGCGGCATCCATCTGAACACTTACATCTGGCAGTCTTTGTTTTATTAATTGCTTTGCTGCAAAAATAATAATAATCAAGCCCTCATAAATAATCTTCCGAGAATCTGAGTTTGGCTACCGGATTCAATATATAACTATACGATGGATTACTTTCCCGTTCCAAGCCGTGGTTAAAAAACTTGAACTTAAACCAAACCAGATTTTCAACCAGTAATTGATAATAGCTTTATGGGCTGAGGCCAGAATTGGCTCCAGAGCCCGTTCTGATCTAACTATAGCTGCTGGTATTGAATTGGAGACTTGTATGTAATAGCATACAAATAAATGTATTCTGAATGACTTCCAATGGTTGCAGATTCCCAGTCCCCCAAATAAGGGGTGAAGACATGGAAAAATTAAGTGAAGGGAGACACAAGTCCCCCAAATAAGGGGTGAAGACACAGAAAAATTGAGTGAAGGGAGACAGAAATGAATGAGGAAAGTGTGGGAAAGAGGTAGAGAAATTAAGAGAGGGAACGGTTGTTTAATCTTGCTGCAACACCCTAACTACTGCTTTGCAAGATCTGGCTGAGCTGGGTGCAAGGAAAGGGAGAGAGGAAGGCTAGACTTTTGTAGAAAATTACCTGCAGGTTGGCAGTTACTGTAGCAGCTATCAGCCTGCTGGCTTGGTTGTTGTTAAACAGGTTCAGTGTTGGAGAAAGGAAAGTCTAGCCAATCCTAGAGTATGCTCAGACTTCCCTGCGCCCCTAGTGGTTGCACCCAGAACTGCAATTTGAAAATGAAAGACATTTGGCTGGATGCTGGCTTTGAGGGGCCTTTTTCAAGCTAGGCCCAAGGAGGACAGCACCCCACCCCACCCTTGGTATGCCACTGCTCACAGGCCATGAAGTGTCTAGCAATGTCAACTATGAGCTACACGTTACTTATTGCTCCATCTAGCTTCTACAGTGGTTTCAAAATCTGATAAATGGTTATGGAATATGGACATGTGCCAGTAGAGAGCCAGCCTGATTAACATGTGTAAGACTGCAGTTCCATGTGGAAAGATGGAAGGTAAAATATCACTCAAGGGTGAGAAAGTCTCCATGGGACTGGAGGCAGAAACAAGAACCCCCCAAAAAAGAAGCAAAATATTACTAAATATTTTGAGAAAGTACTATATGTGCAGTTCCGCAGGGCCTGCAAAATGGAGCTCTTCCACCAGGCTTTCGAATAGGAGCTGCCGCCACCATTATTCCACCAATGCTTTTTCCATCACCGCACTCTACCACCGCTGGTGCGGGTATCATCGGGGGTGCGAGACGTCCCTGGCGGATGACAGGGTTGTGGGGACATATACTGCTGTTGTTCTGTTAAAACATCTTCAGAACACCATCTTGGTTTTATGATTCGGAGTGAGTATTGGAGCACCGATATTTTTAATAACTGTATTATGTTGTATTATTGTATTTTTATACTGTTCTTACTGTTTTAATCTGGCATTTATGCCCTTGTTAGCCGCCCTGAGCCTTCGAAGAGGGCGGGATACAAATCTCAAGAATAAATAAATAAATAAAATGCTGTCTAACAGTCATGTAAACTTTGCTTTGTCTCACAAACAGATTGGCAAACCTTATAGCTGCATTAAGCTATGAGGTTATTAACTAGGAATATCCTAAGTTGTTATGAGGGCAAAACGGAGGAGATAATGATACTGTGAGATGCTTTGGGTCTCGTTTGGGGAGAAAAGCAGGGTACAAATACCTAAATAAATTAATGAGGTACAGATGCCCTGAGGCAGAGTTCCAACGAAATAGGGCTGGCTTATACATTATTTTGTCACACATGGGATGCTTGAAAACAGCATTTATGTCTCTTATGCCTCCTCTCACAATATGCTGCTGTGCTCTCCACATGGACCTTCTGCCAGGTATGCAGAGTACATACCATTTCTTGTGGTGGTGCATTCTGGTGTGGATTTCTACACCAAGGAGGACAGGATTCTGGACAGTGAATGAACATGGCAGAGGTACATGGCAGAGGTACAGCATCACACGGATCCCTTTGCAAGCAACCCCAGCATATTAAATACATCATACCAGCTGATTCCCCTCATTAGACTTCCCTGAGCATTGTGGGAATTCATGCTGAGTGTGTTCTGAACAGCTGCCATCTAACTTCTTTTGGAGTAAAGGGACACTTAGTCATTTCCCCTACACAGCATGCATTCCCAGAGAGTAGGGGAGCCACAGCTTTGTCGCTTTCCTTTCAAGCAGTGAATATTATTGGCAGGCTTGCAATAAACCATTTCCTGCTAAGAAGTATAAAAACGGCTGAATTGCTGACATCCCCTCTGCTGGGCCCCTGGTGGTTGAAGTGAAGCTCGTATTCCCCATTAAACTTTGTTGGTCTTAAAGGTGCCACTGGACTCAGACTTAGTTCCCACATCTGTTGTTAATGTCTTTATTATCTGTATACTAACTTGCTGCTGTTTACATGTATTAAGGTAAAGGTAAAGGTTCCCTTGCTCGAAAGCCAGTCGGATCCGACTCTAGGGTTGCGGTGCTCATCTCCGTTTCAAAGCCGAAGAGCCAGTGCTGTCCGAAGACGTTTCCGTGGTCATGTGGCCAGCATGACTAAACACCAAGGCGCACAAAACGCTGTTACCTTCTCACCAAAGTGGTACCTATTTATCTACTTGCAATTTCTTGCTTTGAACTGCTAGGTTGGCAGGAGCTGGAACTAGAGACGGGAGCTCACTCCATCCTGCGGCAACTCGGGTCTCGAACTGCTGAACTACCAACCTTCCACAGCCTGCAGTTCAGCGTCTTAACCACTTGAGCCACCGCAGCTCCTTTACGTGTATTACCTAATGTGTTATTCCAATCTTAGCTGTATTTATTGCTCAGTTACTTAGTCATCTTGACTCTAATTAGCTCTTCCCGGCAACTACCCCCCACAACTATATGTAATATTTGAGGAAATCTGTTTCAGTGAATCTGAAGGAGTGTACATACTAAGTCTCTCAGTTCTCCCTTGTACCCAGAATTGAACTTAATTTGTCTTGTAGGTGCCACTGGAATCAAACCTGGTTCCCACATCTGTTTGTCCACTCTTGTACTTGTATGCTAATTCACTGCCATTCACAGATCTTTATTACATCCAATCTCAGCTATCATCACCCAGTACTTATGCATCTTGACTCTAAATGGCCCTTCCTGCCAATAAACCCCATCCCACCCCCTAGAAGTAATGGCTGAGGAGGTATCTGATGAAGAGTGCTTGTACACAAAAGCTTATACCGTGAATAAAGCTTTGTTGGTCTTAAAGGTGCCACTGAGCTCAAAGTTTTTTCTGCTGCTTCAGACCAACATGGCTACCCCACCTGAACCTATCCCCATTAAAAGATGTTCATAAAAATATAATAGATGCATACTCTCAAGTCACAACTTACAAGATGATGCCAGGGGTACCAGTTCAGTATCAAGAGGTGCTTTTATGTTCCTCCTGTAAGATGAAGATTAAAATGTCTCGGGGCAGCTGTGATGTCAGTAATAAATTCCAGCAAAAATATTGCAGCAAAAATAATCAAGAGTTTTGTGGCACCTTTGAGACTGAGAATTTTTTTTTTATTCCAGAATAACATTTTGTGCACTAGAGTTCACAGCTGAACCTCTGAAAGTTTCTGTTCACAACAAGACGAGAATGTGTGATTGTGTTCGTGTGGGGTAGTGGTGGGGGGGGGGGGGGGGGGGGGGGGGGGCGGGGGACTGGATTTTTCCCCAGGGAAAAAACAACAGCAATTTTCAGAAAAATTGAAAAAAAGATGCAATGTTAGTACTCTTTACATATTGAAAGTCACTTTATTAATTTGGGAACATAAAATGCAGTGTGCATAAATCGGCTCTGCATAAACGTATCATGTTTGATATATTAAATGTACAGCTTACTCAGAAACTAATAACAAATCAAATTCACTTTTCAAAATTTTATTTTTTGTTACAAATGGACCGACAAGCTCCTGAAATGTAAAGGACACCTGAACTATAAGGAACCTCTTTTACCAGTGTATGACAGCAGGGAAAACAACAACAACAAAAACTGAAGAAACCATCAACATAACAAAACCAAGAACATTACAGAACCACAGGATCAGCCTAGATCATCCCTGACAAGTGTTCATCCAGCTGCTGCTTGAAGACTGCCAGTGAGGGGGAGCTCACCACCTCCCTAGGCAGCTGATTCCACTGTTGAACAACTCTTACTATTAAAAAGTCTTCCCTCATATCCAGCTGGTACCTTCCTGCCCTTAATTTAAACCCATTATTGCGAGTCCTATCCTCTGCTGCCAACAGGAACAGCTCCCTGCTCTCCTCTACGTGACAGCCCTTCAAATACTTCAAGAGAGCATTTTTGAAGTGAGGCCTCCAGAATGGCACCCAACTCCAGGTGCAGCCTGACCAATGCAGTGTACAGCGGGACTATGACATCTTGTGATTTGGATGTTATGCCTCTGTTGACACACCCCAAGATTGCATTAGCCTTTTTTGTCACTGCATCACACTGGCTGCTCATATTTAACTTATGGTCCACCCGTACCCCAAGATCTTGTTCACACACACTGCTACCTAGAAGTGTATCCCCCATCCAGTAAGAACTTGGCACTTATCCTTGTTAAATTGCATCTTGTTCACATCCGCCCACTTTTCCAGCGTGTTCAGATCTCATTGAATTCTACCTCTATCTTTTGTTATGTTTGCTGCTCCTCCCAATTTGGTGTCATCTGCAGACTTAATTTTACCTCTTCTAATCCTCCTACTCCTCCATAGTACAAACAAACATAAAGCACTCAATTCCATTAAAAAAGCTAGAAAAGGAAATCAAGACTCAGTGAATATATATGAAATGTAATCAGTCTCATTTTCCAAACTGAAACCTTTCTCCTTCTCTTGTGACAACTGCAGAGCCCCCTAGAGACAGAAATGCATCTTCCTCTTGCATTTGAGAATTGTATCCTCAGTGTTTTCTCAGTATTTGAATTGTATCCTAGCATTGTACAGGAATTGCAATGATTTGATACTTTATATAGTCTTACTTTAAAGTCTTCATGTTACATAGTTTTTAGAAATAATATTGGAGGATTAAATGTGTGAGAACATTGTCATAAACATGTTATTTATCATTGTAAAACAAAATATTCAATAATCCATTTTTTTCAATTTTTCCAGGGAAAAAGCAGTGAAGAAGAAGAGGAGGAGGAGGAGGAGGAGATTGGATTTATACCCCGCCTTTCACTACCCAAAGGTGTCTCAGAGCAGCTTACAAACTCCTTTCTCTTCCCCCCCCACAACAGACACCCTGTGAGGTAGGTGGGGCTGAGAGAGCTCTGACAGAAACTGCCGT
>NW_015172640.1:26212-31456 GCF_001447785.1 Gekko japonicus | reverse complement strand
CGCATTTAACCACTACACCAAATTTTGGGGAAAAATGGGGAAAACATGCCCCCCCAGTTTTTCCGTTCCTCCCCAAGCCTTTATTTATTTATTTATTTATTGCATTTATATCCTGCCCATCCCATGTGCAGGCTCAGGGCAGGTAACATCATTTGAATAAATACAGTAAAATATTAAAAACAGTAGTTACAGCTTACAGTTGAGAGATTCCAGCCTGTTGATGCAGATGGATATGGCCAGTTATCGGTGGGTGGGTGACAGCAACCTTGGGGAGCCCATTTGTGGATGCCCACTGCCTCAGCCAAAGGCCTGGTGGAACAGCTCCATCTTGCAGGCCCTGTGGAATTGAAGAAGATCCCACAGAATGCTGATCTCAATGGGGAGCATATTCCACCAGGTAGGGGCCAGGGTAGAAAAGGCCCTGGTGCTGGTCAAGCCAAGACGGACATACTTTGAGCCAGGGACCACCTGGAGATGTTGATTGTTAGAGTGTGAGGCTCTTCAAAGCATATACAGGAAGAGACCGTCCCTTAGATATGTTGGTCCCAGGCTATATAAGGCTTTGAAGGTTATTACCGACACCATAAAGCGAATCCGGTAGTCAACTGGTAATCAATGCAGCTGGCAGAGCACATGCTGAACTTGAGCCCACACAGGCGTTGATGTCAGCAGACATGCCACTGCATTCTGCACCAGTTGTAATTTCCGGGTCAGCTTCAGGGGTAAGCCTGTGTAGACTGAGTTGCAGTAATCAAGCCTGGAAGGGACCACTGCATGGGTCACCATAGCTAACTCTTAGGGGGGAAAATAGGGCTTAAGCAGCCTGATCTGCCTAAAATGGAAAAATGCAGGTCTTGTGACTGCTGCCACCTGGGCCTTCATGGAAAGAGAAGCATCCAGTGTTACTCCCAGGCTCCTCTCTGTCTGGGCCAGCACCAAAGGCAACCCTTCCAGTGTAGGAAGCCTGGTACCCACATCCATACCCCCTCGACCCAGGTACAGGACCTCCATCTTCGATGGATTTAACTTCAGTCGACTCTGCCACAACCATCCAGCCACAGCATACAAAGCCTCAACCAGATTTCCAGAAATGGAAAACAGATGGCCGTTCATTAACAGATAGAGCTGGGTGTAATCAGCATGCTGATGGCAATCCAGCCCATAGCTCTGGACTAACTGGGGGAGGGGGTGCATATAGATGTTGAATGACATTGGTGAGAGGATCGCCCCCTGCGGCACTCCTCATTCTAGTGGGTACCATGGGGAGAGCCTCTCGCCAAGCACCACCCTCTGTCCCCAACCATGGAGAAAGGAAGAAAACCATTTCAAGGCAGTCCCCTGAACTCCTACATCAGTGTTGGGGCTCCTACTTCCCACCTCTACTTCTCAGTGTATAGACATCCCACTATTAAGACCAATGTGGGCAGTAGCGGCAGAGAGATTTAAAAGTTCTGAGTCACTCTGGTCCTTACATGGAGAAAAGGCTTTCTGGTGGCGATAACATGTACATTTTCTTCTTTCTTTTTAGGGTGGTTCACAAATACATGTGGACCACACTGATTTCTCTGCAGTGGGTTACTATATCCATGTCCTTGGTGCACTCATAAAATAAAAGTTAGGAACTATAGGAATAAAGTATCAAGTAATTATTTGCAGAATGAACAGATACTGAAATACAGTAATTATTTGCAGAATGAACAGATACTGCATCCATAACTTGAATGAGTCATCACACCATATATGTAACTTCTGTATCACTCAACATCATCACACATTCAGCTGCCAATACAATTACATGTTTGATACATTATATGTAGAGCAGGCTTAGATCACTGGCTGCCTGAATTATGAACTGACTCCATAGGTGATGCATGTTAATGCTATTATGTCCGTAACATTCACATCTTTGGCCAGATCTCAAATGCAAGACATCTTCTGTTGAACAGGAATGTGTGGACTAGGTCTAAGTTGAGAGCTATATCAATTGGATATGTTCTCTATTTAGAAAAAGTGTTAAATGTTTACACTTTCTTCCATGCCATTTGTTCTTAAGAGAGCAATTTCAATAAAAGAAACTAGATTCCTTCCAACTCTGCATGCACTTGTATTTGCACAACAGAACCAATGAATATTTTCCATTTTCTTTCTTCCTTCCAATACATTTTTTGGTAGCAGCTCCTACTTGGTGACCTTGCTTTATATAGAGAGGAAATGTAATTGACTTAATGGAGTCCCTCTAAAGATAAATTGGACCCCTATGCATCTTTGCTTGGGACTGAAGGCTGCTTGGCAAGGATTATACACATGGAAATTTTTATTTCAAATGGGAAAATCATGACTCATACCAATTTAAAACTCAAGCTAAAGTTGTAATTGCATGAATGATAACATTCTATAATTAAGATGAGTAATTACTCCTAAGTAATTATAGATGTAACTAAATTTGAATTACTTCTGAAAATGTTGAATAGGCTAAAGTTTGCATTGGCTTGGCTTGTTCAGATGACAGGAGTATGAAAGGAATACTGAAAGTGGGCAGAGAGGCTAAATGAATTATTTGTGCTGGTCCTCATTATGGAAGATGTTGTAGAATGGCGTCTGGTAGACTAAACCTAATGGAGGTAAAATAATTACGTTTGAGAGCTAGTTGATAAACTTAAGATTAAGAAAACTCCAGGGCTGTTTGACATTCACTTACAGAACAATCAAAGAGATGCCACACTTCTGGAGCAAGTCAGCTAGTCTTGACTCTTGTGCAGGCTCTGCTTAATTTAGAGGTGGAGCAATGTGTCATTTCATGTGGAAATGCATTTTAGAGTTGTTGGAATTGTCATTTGTTGTTGTTGGAATTTATTGTCATCAACTGCATTTCTTCAGAAAATATTTGTGGCAGATGAATTTGCTGCATAACCAAAGTATGTCCCTTGGGGAACACATGCAATTATTGAAGGCGTGACTTTTAAGTAGTTGGTGGACAATGCTCCCTTTAAGCTGTGGAGTCCTGTGAGCAAAACTTCTACTTTGTGAGCTACTGGCATTAAAGTTGTGAACGAGCAATTTGGCTACTGCATAAATTAGTTTTCTCCAGAGCCATCCTTCCTGAGCTAAGACAAAAATGTGTGAGCCGGAGGCTAAAAAACTGTGAGTTAGCTCACACTAACTCAGCTTAGAGGGAACACTGTTGGTGGACATGTTCCAGAGATTTCATCTACCTGATTTAAGTTCCCATGTGTATAGAGTCAAACACTGTGATGTTCATTTGGAACATTGTTTTGTTATAGGAACCCCCCTTTTTTTGCATTCCAGAGCTTCCTGTAGAAATAATGTAAGACCTGTTGTTTTATTTGATCTTTTGAATAGGGATCTCCAATAACTTGCTACAGCCTCTCATTGTACCAGGCAATTTAAAAACAATTAGAAGAATGCCCTTTCTGAGTTTAGCTGGAACAACAACAAAACAATCAATGTTTCTTTGGAATGTGAAGAGCTCTACCAACTTTGAGAATTTTTCACACTGTGATCAATGTAGAGGTAAATCTATTAATTTGGCTCAATGTTCTAGTCTAAAAGTTACCCACTGCACTAGTTGGTTAATATTCCACTCTTCATTGTCTCTTGCACTCTTAATGCATTTAGTACTGTAAAAAAACCCCTTATCCAAGGACAGTTAAACAAAACCCTGGATGATGTGTCCACACACCCCAGTCAGGTAGCTGCTGCCAGATCTTTGAGTCTATCCCAACTGTCAGAAGGGCTAGCTTCTAACCTTATCTGGGATTTAACCAGAAAGTCAACCTTGTAAGACTGGCCACTTGCCGAATGAGTTCCCACAAAAATAGTTAACTTGGTAGGTGAGAGCGAGGGTCTAGGCACCTGGACTTAGATTGAAGCTGGATGAACAACAAAACAACACAAAATATAATTCAAGCAAATTTATTAAAATTGTGCAAGACTATATATCAAAAGGAACTTGGCAGTGAGGAGGCAAAATGGCAAACTAAATTCAAAGACAAGCTATACAGTAGGACATTGATTCAAAAATTACCAGTTTCAGCAGTCAAAGTCCAAAGTCAGGACCGGGCCAACAGAGTGTCAGGCCCATATCAATCAATTAGCAAGATATCATCCACTTTGAAGCTCAATAGCAGGAAGCATAGTAACAAGCCCAAAAGCTAACTTCTTTATGCGTGTTGATCCAACATGGTCCAAGGCCCACGAACCAATCAGATCTCAGTTTATGTCATTTGATGGTATGATCTAAGCAGGTGACCTAAATTAGTTAAGGCTAAAGTGAAAATGGAGAGATAGCTGTAGTCTATCTTCCCATGTCCACCAGGTGTAAATAGGGTTGCCAAATGTTACCTACCTTGCCGGTGGGGGACTCTAGTGTGGCTCCCGGTGCGCGCGCACCGTATGCACATCACAGGGAAGTGATGTCATGATGCCTGGCACGCTGGGGTCGGGGCCACGACCATACAAAGGAAAACCATAGAGTTTTTCCTTGTATGGCCGTGGCCCCACCCCCAGCATGCCTGGCATTTTGACGTCACTTCCCTGTGACGTGCACGCTGGGGCGGGGTTCCCCTCGGGGCCCGATTCCCTGGCGTTGGGGAACGGGCCTCTGGGGCAGGGGGATTTCCGCCCGGGGGGGGATTTGGCAGCCCTAGATGTAAATAATGGAATCTAATTGAAATGGATGCAGCTAATTGGTTGCTAGGTGCCATGGCTTTGAGAACACACAGGGAGTGTAGATAGGCACTGTTTCACTCCCTGCAGCTCACAAGGTCAGGGTGCCCAACTTCTGAAGAACAAGAGCAATGGTTTTTCCATTTTGAATTTACAGCTTCATCTCAGGCCTAGCATTTACAAGTGAGGCCTGAACCAATGTGTTAAAAGAGAAACACATTCCAAAAAGCATCTTGTCACTTGAAGTAGGAACAATGGCCAGACGAAGGAGTCCCAGAGGAGAAAAGTTGTGTATAATTTAGCTTTTTAAAAAATGTCTACTTTCCCTGCGTGTTCTAGCCTTGAGTTTAACTAACTCAACGATTTTATTCATTTGTAAGATCATCAGATTTTGGTTTTATATTGAAGCCCACTTCAAATGTGCAGCAATGATGACATGCAAATCAATAATAATGATAAAATGTAAGCCTAAGTTTTTATAGGTGATTACCAAGATTTACAAACTGCTCTTAGGCCATGTCGGCACTGGTGGCAATGCAATGCTTCTTGAATTCCGGC
>NW_015172640.1:9684-26195 GCF_001447785.1 Gekko japonicus | reverse complement strand
CAGCAGGAGAATGAGAGCTCATTCTTTAAATGGGAGTTGTTTGACACTGGGGGAGATCCCTCACAGGCTTTTCTGATGCCATGGTACAATGCTTTTCCTAGCCTATGGTGATGACATCTGTCTGTTGTACACGATGTATCTTAGCAAAGCTTCAAAATGGATCCAAGAAATGGAAATGCTCATCAGTTCTTATTGGTTGGATCTCATAAGGATACTTAGTGTGTCTGGCATTCTTGCAATGAAACAAATATCTGAATGTGAAATATTGGCAGATATATTGCTATACCAAACCATTCATTTTGTTGTATTACTGACAAAATTCAATGTATCACACAGAAAAGTATGCCAGAAGATATATGTGCATAAACATGTACTTACCATGATTAATTTTGACAATCAATAATGTTGGATTTCCAAACATGATTCATAGTGATGGATAAGAGCCAGTTACTTAGAATATCTGTGTTAGATTCCCCCACCTCCTTCTGTATCACTGGTGCTTATTTTTCTTCTCTGTATCGTTCCAATTTTAGTATATGTGCTGCCGAAGTGAGCACATTGGTGCTTATTTTTCTAACACAAAGTTTAAGTTAAAAAGCATGTAGTATCTTCCTCTACAGTAACAATTCAGAGATTATCATAACACAACCAATGTTTGTTCAGGGAAGTGAAACTAATTTTATTTTTTTCACAAGAGCAGACTTCAAAGAGATCCGAAGATACTTTTCTACATACTGATGTCCCATTGAAATCCAAGGAACCTATTTTAATGGGCATTGCAAGCAAAATATAAAAGTTACAGCACTGAATTTAATTTACTTTAGTGTTAAGTAAATCTTCATATGCATAGTTACATGTGACGGAGTGTGAAGGGTTAATCCCTAAATGAGTCTGAGAACCTTTGAGTGACAGGTTGTTCGAATGGAATTCTGTTGAGAGAGTCAGTTAAAGAATGGCAGTTGGTAACTGACAGAGGAAGAAGAGACAGTTAAGCACTGACTGTGTGCTGGAAAGGAGGCTAAGAGAGTAAGTGGATCAATGAATATCCTCATTCAAGCCAAAAAAGGGAAATATCTTCTAATAAAGAGAAGTGATCCCTGCCCAGTTAATAAGAGAAATAGCTTGTGGAAAAGAGGAGTGATCCCTGGTTTGTGAAAAGAAGGATTTGGGGATCTTATTGTATGTTCCTGCCTTCTAAACTTTACATGTCAGTGAAACTCAGAAATCTATGCTTGAGTGTTTAAGCAGAAACTGAAAAGAAAGCCTCTCGCCTCAAAATTTTAAAGACCCTGTTGAATAGCAGAAACACTTGTTGGCAACAAATTATCTGGTGTTTGTGTGAATACAATGTTACCTCAGTTTTATTATCTATTCACTTCATACACCCTACACCTGATTCCACTTGAACTTTTCTCCAAGTTAAATAAAACATTTTGTTTATTTTGAATTTTCAGAAGCCTCTTGTGTGCCATTTCAAAAGCAGATTATAAGAAGGTGATTTAGTCTCTTCCTTCAGTTCCCTGTATCTGAGGAAGTGTGCTTGCACATGAAAGCTTATACCATAAATAAATCTTTGTTGGTTTTAAAGGTGTCACAAGACTCAGACTGGAGGCCAGGTCTACCAATATAGTGGAAAGGGGTGGGTAGACCTGTTCTCCGGAGGTCTGGTCTACCCCCATAGAGAACAATATTTTCCGTAATGAAAATTGACTTGATTCTGTTTTCTCTTATAATGTTTAAATTATTGTTAAAATATAGTTAAAATATAGTTTAAAAGAATTCATTCTGAGATTTTTTTACAAGGTTATGGAAATAATCTTCTAACAAACTAATTCATGCAATAGTCAAATATAGACTTGATCACAACTTTAATGCTACTAGTTTTTTTCACTCACAAGGCAGAATTTTTGCTCACAACACTGGAGTTTAGAGGGAACATTGTTCTGGACCCCTTAAAAAACTGATGTAACATTCGCCACTCTCCAGTTTTCTGGTACAGCAGCTGAATTTAGTGATAGGTTACATATATGGTTTAGTAGATCAACAATCTCACATTTAAGTTCCGTAAGAACGCTTGTGTGTATGCCATTAGGACCTGGAGACTTTTTGGTTTTTAGTTTCCCCAGTAGGTGTAGAACTTCATCTCTGTCACTTCAATTTGACTCAATTCTTCAGACTCCCTCCCTGAAAATAGGGGCTATGGCATGGGTATGTGCCCCACACTCTCCATAGTGAACACAGAAGCAAAAAAATCATTGAGCTTCTCTGCTATCTCTATATCTTCCTTTAGCAATCCCTTCATTCCTTTGTCATCCAAAGGTCCCACTGCTTCTCTGGCTGGTTTCCTGCTCCAGATATAGTCAAAGAAATGTTTATTGTTTGTTTTGATGCTTTTAGCAACCCACTTCTCAAAATCTCTTTTTGCATGCCTAATTATTGACTTAAATTTCTTTTGGCAGTGCCTGTGGTCCCTTCTGTTCAATTAATTGGGGGGCAAACCTTCCACTTTCTACAAAAACCCTCTTTACTTTTTATAGGTCCCTGCCACATGGCAGGAAAAACGACAGCCGAAGTGTGGCTAATCTGAGCCGCACCAAACTAGAGACGCCGCGGTGGGATCCCACGGATCCCCTGAGCTGCGGCGCCATTGCTCCCCGGCATGATCAGATGCCGTGGAGAAAGCGACGGTGGGAGGGGGAGGCTGGTGAACTGTGTATGCTCACACATACACAGTTCAGCCAGGAGCTGGGGATGTGCCGGCGGACGGACGCGCCAGCGATCCCACGGCAGCACTTGCCGCGGCCTTTCCGGATGAACCACCCAGGTAGGTGGTTCTTTTTTGGTGCGGGGTTTTGGGCGGGAGGGACGGATCGGTGACGGGCATGCAACGCTTCCCAGATGTTGCCGTGGGATCGCGCCCATTTGCCACGCATCCGATCTGTCCCTCTCCCGGCCCAAATCCTCGCGTGTGACCGGGGCCATAGTTCCCTTGACTTGCATTGTTAACCATGCAGGCCTTCCTTTAGAATAGGTAGTGCCTTTCCTAACCTGTGAAATGCATTACATATGGGTTTCAATTAGTGTGGTTTTAAATAGCTTCCAAGCATCCTCTAGGGATTTGACTCTCTTGTGTTTCCCCTTCAGCTTCCTTTTTACTATTGCTCTCATTTTTGTAAAGTTCCCTCTTTTGAAATTAAATGTTACCATTTTGGACTTTAGGGATAACTTTCCATTGACATGAATGCTGAACTTAATAGCATTGTGGTCACTGTTCATTTTTCTCTCCCCCCCCTGACTTGCATGTAATCTTTTTCCATCTGCAGCTCACTAAGAGCAACACTTCCCCACTTCAGGACATTGTGCCAAGAACCATAGTCCCCAGCCTTACCCTTGCAAGAACTTTATGACCCTGACCCTGACTTATATGATCACAACAAACCACAACATCTGTCCATGAGCAGATATCAAGGAGGGATGGGACTTTGAGTGGCATTTTGGTTCGCTATATGGTTTGCAAAGGTGGAACCAGCTGCTGCATTCTCAGTGCCAAGGACTGGGAGCAGAGGTGGGTCCTTACATGTTTTGCATTATCAAAGTGTTCCAGTGTGAGGTAACATTAACACATTTAAATGAGGTCCCAGATGGCATGCAGAGCAATCTGAGACTGAATATCAAGATGCCATACTAGGTCCCTGCCACATGGCAGGAAAAAAAACGGGCGAAGTGGGGCTTTTAAAAGCTGCACCAAAATAGAGATGCCGTGGCGGGATCCCACAGATCCCTTGAGCCGCGGCGCTGTTGCTCCCTGGCACGATCAGATGCCGGGGAGGAAGCGCCAGTCAGGAGGGGGAGGCTGCCGAACTGCGCATGTCTGAGCATGCGCAGTTCGGCCAGGAGCCGGGGATGCGCCGGCGGAAAGACGTGCCAGCGATCCCACGGCCGGCATTGATGCGGCCTTTTGGAAAGAACCACCTTGGTAGGTGGTTCTTTTTTGCTGCGGGGTTTGGGCGGAAGGGGCGGATCGGGAACGGGCATGCAACGCTTCCCAGATGTTGCGGTGGGATCGCGCCCATTTGCTGCTACCCCGATCCGTCCCTCTCCCGGCCCAAAACCTCTCGTGTGACCGGGGCCCTAGATGGGCAAATTATACCTATTTCTAAATTTTCCTAGTGACTCAAGTAATACAAAACAGGCTACAACAGTGCATCCCATCCATCTAATATTACTTTCGTTAAGCTTAAATTAGCTTTTATAGCTGTTCACTTCCAGTCCATGCCAACTACGATGATAGCCAGTTGATACCTTCAGCATTTGGCTCTTTGGCTCTGCAATTATATATTTGTGGATATACTAGATTAGAGGATTTTCCACACTATATGTTGTCCTCTCTGCTGTCTTTCAATATGTATCACACATTTCTTGCTGCTTGTTTAAATTCAAGCTCTAGTGTGGTAAAATATAAATTACATACTGTTAGATACAGATTCCTCTGTAATTTATAAGGTTTCCCGAACTGGCAGACTTGAATATCTGAGCAAAAGCCATATTAGACCTTGCAAACAAATTACCACGGTGATGCACTAACCCGATGGGTTTGTTAAGTTTCGTTTAAAATAATTAGATGTTATTAAGTCTAGGAAATCAAGGTTCTGCTGTTTTAATATTGTTGCTTTTCATGCCTTGGGGTCATACTATTACACTTTGCATTTTATTGTGTTCTGCTTTCCTCTGTTTGGTAGCTTGCAATGGACTTTGGCTAAAAACAATGAGGAATTTCTCTCTAGCATAGACATGTGTTGCTTTGAACAAAAAGTTGAGAAAAACCTGAAAGCTGAAAAACTAGATGTATTGACCACTGGAACTACTTTATAAGCACATCTTCTAGCCATGCACACTTTTGAAGCCTGAGAATTGTCAGCTTGACTCCCAGATAAGCATTTGAGAAGATGACTAAATAGACATCTTGTAAAGTAAAAATACATGATCATTTAAAAGCAGCAAAATTATACATACTACTTGTTTTGATATGCAGTTTATGAAAAGGAGGAAGTAGTGCAAAGCTGACATTAAAAAGTGACTTGCAGTGCAATTTCCTAGGAGTAAGCACCATTGACTAAAATGGAACTTACTTCTGAGCAGACCTGCTTAGGATTGCTCCCTTGTTTATCCATCTAAACACAGAGTCTCAATCAGTATAAATGTGTCATGTATGCTCAGAGGGATTTTTTTTCTCGCTCTAGCAGATGGCTGCACTGAAAACCGTTTGCGATTTAATGCCAGGAGAGTGTATATGTGAATATGTGTTTTAAGTCCTGTCAAGTTGCTTCTGACTTATAGCGAGCCTATCTGTTAATGTCCTCCGAAATGCCTTGTCATTAACAGCCTTGCTCAGGTCTTGCAAAATGAGGGCTGTGCCTTCCTTGATCAAGTCAATCCATCTCATGTTGGGTCTTTTTCTTTTCCTGCTGCCTAGCAACTTTCCCAGTGACTTCTGTCTTTTCATAATGTGACCAAAGTAGCCTCAGTTTAGTCATTTTAGCTTTGTAGGAGATTTCAGGCTTGACTTGATCTTAGGCGTGGGTGTAGTTTGTTTTTATCTATATTGCATGGGTATTAAAATTGATGGGTATACATCAATTTTAAAAAATGTTATCTGAGAAAGCAAATACAGGATACTACAGATGGGCGTATCATGGACATAGCCTTCTGCTCTTTTATTTCTCTGGATCTCTGGTGGCTTGCAAATCAGTAGTATGATTTTCTTCCTATAGCCAGATGTTTCAGGCAACTGGCTTGTGTTGTGGTTGTTTATCCATTGCGTTACTGTTATGTCCGCGGACCGCCACTGGGCGCCCGCGATACAGCGGAGCTTGAGTCCGGAAAACAATGGGACCAGGCTCCTGCACCCTGCCACTAGGGGAACCAATGGGACATTGGCGGGAGGTTTGAATGGGCCAATGGGAGGTTCCCCAGACTGTATATAAGCGGCCGGTCGGCCATTGGTGGTTGTGCATGTTGTGTACTAGTAAGTGTGCAGTGTATCATGCGTGCCTCAGCAATTCTTCCATGCGGCTAACCCACTACACAACAGTTACCTCTTGATAATTTGTCTTCACCCTCAAAGAGGGTGATTCTCCTTTGGTCACCCAGGGCCTGCTATGCGGTCAGCTTTTTCTAGGGAGCTGTTTACAAGTTGCTCAGATGGAATGAATTAATATAAGGTTTTTATCCTTTTTCAGTAGATGGAAACTCTCTTTGGCCTCATGAATTGCATGTCTTGTGGTTTTACAATACAGGAGCTTTGCTACATTTGAATAATAAATGAAGGCATATGCTATTTCCCTTGACAATGTTGTTTTTCTATTGCAGGTCGCTACATCCTAAATTGATCTTCTTTGCTTCCTTTTCTTGCAAGTTCTCTCATTAAATTAAATAGTCTGAAAGGAGCAGCCATTAAGCATTCATTCCTTATTAACTAAGTGGTGTAAAATGGAAGTCTCTGAACACTTCCCTAATTAATTGTGTAAAGCTGGAAACAAAGTTAACAGGGTACAAACAGCATTATTTTGGGGAAGCACTCTACAATTAACTGGAAGCTATTTACCAAGGACTGCAAAAGCGGAAATATTTTCCCATTTCGCAAAAACCATTAAACAAAAGCCCCAGAGGTGAAAAGTGGTTTGGTTGTTTCCTGATGCAAATCCCAAGCAGTGGTCATATGAACTAGATGTGGTCATTTAAGTTAGGTCCTCATTGTAAACAGTCTCATCAGTTGGGCTGTGGAAGGCATACTTAAAATATATTCCTGCTGCTTGGTTTACACGACAGAAGATGGGACTGGATCTCAACTGTTAATTTACTTATGTATTGCTGCTGCTTAGTTTAAAATGTTGCAGTTTTATACATAATCCATCCTTATTCCCTTGTTCTAATTTTGTTACAGATTTAAACCACAATAATGCCTTCAAGTTAGAGTCCTGGCTGATTTCACAGTATAGAAAATTAGGCAGGAATTAAATTGCCATGTGTTTGATCAAATGTGTCTTTGTGTTTATAATTCCCCCTGTTTTGTTCACTTGGCTGCCTAAATTAAAAATAAATAATGGAATTTGCAAAGCTAGTAATGTAATACCATTTTTTTGTCTAAGGAAAAAGTCATAAAAGAAAATAATTCCATGGCATGAAAAAAAATCTTGATCCTCCAGATAATTCAGCAGAGGTCAGAACATTCTTTTCAGCTACCTTCAGTGATGGTCACTGAAAGGAAAACTGTACATAAAAGTGCTATCCAAACTCTTTGCTTTTGACACATTCATAAATGGCAGGGATCTGAGTGTTGCTCTTAGCTGATCTTGCAACAGCTAAATAGCCGTATGATTGAAACGTGGGGGAAAGAAGGATTTTCTTGACGCTCATTATACTCGGGAACAAATGTAGCTGAAGTTTGCCATCCCAAAAGGATGCTAGATGACCACTAATTATAGAATCCCAGCTCTCTGCTCTGCAGTGTACGTATCTCTCTCATACTGCAAGTTCTGTAAAGCAGCATGGCAAACACTATTAGTAGAGTGACACCATATCTGCTGAGCACATGGCTAAGAAACAACTAGGTTGCTGTTAATAGAATCCTAGCAACTGAGCCACTGTGGCAAAAGTAAGTTTTATTCTCTAAAAATATTGGCCTTACAGGGAGAAGTATTAGCAAATAGGAACCCAGTGATTAGAAGAAATAGCATCTATTTATGGCCCCACCCCAGTCTAGTTAAAGACAGTGATGTCGTTTTGAAACAAACATAAATCTTGACTAGGAAAAACTTAAATATGGATTAATTTAGTTTCATTGTTTTCATCGAGGCACTTGTGGGCCCCAGGGCATAAGAGGGTCCACAGGCAAGGAACTGACATTGACAACCTTGATTTGGAGAAAAAAGTGGCCACAGCTTTATTGATTACACTGTAGGAGCATTGGCACAACATAGGGATGGATCCTGAATCAGGTGACCTGTGTGCCACCCGCTGAACCCCGCACCCCGGTCTGCCTGCTGGGGTGCTATCAAGGAGTGGCAAACCCCAGGAATCCATAGGGACATCAACTGCTGTGTGGTTCCCTTGCCACCTGGTGGTGAGAGCCCCGCCACTGCCCCTGAGCCGGGCATGCCACTGAAATTGGCTTTACCCCAAGTCCCAGAACCATGAGATGCAGGCATGTGGGCATGCCTCCCTAACCAAAAGGATGCATCCCATGCCCAAACTGCCACGAGAACCTGGAGGAGAGTGTTCCCCCCAGCTCCCACCAAAGCTCCTAAGTGTAACCAACAAAGCAAACCATCCCATATCCCGTGAAGCCATGCCCCTGTAGAGGGTGGGTAGCCTAAAACTGATGTCCGGGTGGCCGGGTGGCCAATGATATGCCCTCCCATTGATAACATCACTTGCACTGCCACCTTGCACATCTTCGTCCTGGCCTAGTCCATCCAGGCAGGTGAAATAGCCCCACACCATTTGTTGCACTCAAGGAGACCAGACCAAATCAGGCAAGTATTAGGAAGCCAGGAGTGGAGAGTTTTTAAGTTGGCTGTGATAGAGCATGCCAGCACCACCCCTTTTTGTGCCAGGAGATAATTTTCCCCTATTCGTATCACCAAGGCATCAGGGGGGTCCCCGCTTTGATATGTGATGTGACACAGTTGAGAAGAAAGAAGGCCAACACATCTCCTGGTGTGCCAACCATGTGATGTACAGCCAGTTGTTGAGACAATGCGGCGTACCTCCCAGCCCAATAGATGATGCTGTGACCCATGTTCCACACTGTGATTTGTGCTTACCTCTGGGGGTTGAAGGAAACAAACATTAGTGACTTAACTGACCAAAGGGTGTATGTAAGACCTGTATGCAGTGGTCTGCCATTGGCCTATTGAGTGAACTAATTCTGTTGAGAAACCCAGTTCTGAGGCAACCATGGCTGCCCCAATGTGGAAAGAGTGCATGTCAAAGTCTGAGGAAGAGTGCCCTAAAGTTGCGATGCGTGCTTGCATAACACTTACAAACTGAAACCTTGAGCATGTCAGCATGCATGAAGAGAGTGTCCATATTCGGGGGCCTGATCTGTAGGTAGTCAAAGATAAAGTGGACCGGTCAGGACTGACCAGGTGGAACTGTCTGGGCATACCACCACCAGTAGCTCACTGCTATGAAAAGCCCCCCAAAAGGCTAATGTAAAGGCTGCCTTGAACATGGATCAACAGTTCTGTGGGAGCTGCTGGATCAGGCCTGCCAGGATGTGAATTGTGATGGGCTTACACTGAGCTGGCTCAGGGAGCAAAGCCTTCTTCCACCCCTCCATGGCTGACTGAGCCAAGCAGGTATTGCAAGGATTGGGTAAGCCAAAGGCCTTGCTGAAAAAGGATATGGCCACCAAGAGAGACATAAGCCCCAAATATCACAAGACCAGTACCTCTGAGTCTGGTCAAGGCACAATGGGACCTAAGGAAATGGAAAAGGATAAGAACTCAGAAACCACATGACTCATAAGTCGAGGTGGCAATAGATTTCAAAACTCCCTGAATGATCAGGCATTGCCAAGTGTCCACAGTTCCTTTTCCTTGAGCCAACATGTACTGAAATAAAGACAACGTGTCCGTGATGTCATTACTGTTTCCTGCAATGTAGCATACTGAGAAAGAGGTGTTAGATTCCAGGCATGGTAGCACAAACCTACAAACTAGGTGCATTGGCCAGCTCAGAGCATGAAGACTGCCAATTGATAACCCTGATAATGTCTTGGTTGTTGCACCAAAAAAAGACACACCTGTTCTAGAATATATTCCTCTACATGATAACTGCCACCAAAACAGGGAAATTCCAAAAAGGTGAGGTCCCTTAATATGTCAGTACCACCCCATTGTGGTGGCCAATGCTTGGAGCACCCAGAACCTAAATTGCTGGATGCATCAGTGTGAACCTAAAGAGAGCTCCCCCGGTCTAACTGTGATTGCTAAAGGGAGACTGAGCCAATCCCCCAGGTCCTCCTTAAATGAAAGCCAGTTTGGTGTAGTGGTTAAGTGTGCAGACTCTAATCTGGGAGAACCAGGTTTGATTCCCCACTCCTCCACTTGCACCTGCTGATGTGACCTTGGGTCAGTCACAAGCTCTGGCACAGCTGTTCCTGAAAGAGCAGTTTGTGTCCGAGTTCTCTCAGCCCCACCCATCTCACAGGGTGTCTGTTGTGGGGAGGGGAAAGGAAAGGAGTTTGTAAGCCGCTCTGAGACTCCTTCGGGTAGTTAAGGGCGGGGTATAAATCCAATCTCTTCTCTCTTCTCTTCTTCTCTCTTAATGCCTCACATATCCCCAGACAGATTGCCCAATGGGTTGCGCAGGCTGCAGCACATGGAGCATGTGTGGAGCCAGCCTTTGATGCTTACTTTTCCCTACTACAGCTTTCTGGGGGGGGCATGGTACCCTGACACCATCCTGCTTACAGATCAACACAACAGTATGTAAGACCTATCCCCCTTGGGGACTGAAGAAGCCTCCTCCCATTCCCCCTCAGACAGCCCCCCTCCCATATCCCCAAAATTACATTTGAGTTTCCAGTGCCACCATTGATGTAAGAAAATGACAACCTGTTTAATAATGGCAACCATGAAGCTGGAGTTTAATAATGGCAACCATGAAGGGGAGCGGTGGTGCAGGCAGTAAAGAGCCTGCAGAAAAGTTAAAATCTATCAACAAGCAGCCACTAGGTTGTTCGAGTCCCACCACGGCCGGGGTGAGCTGCCGTCACTTGTCCTAGCTTCTGCCCACCCAGCGGTTCAAAAGCTTGCAAGTAGATAAATGGGTACCTGCCTTAGGTGCAGGGGGGCACCTGCCTTCGGAACGACGACAGGAAGGAGTGTCGGTGTCGGCGAAGGCAGAGCAACCTGGCAAGCCAGCGGAGGATGGCGACAAAACATCGAGCAGGCGAGCAGGGATTGGTCCAAAAGCGCGGCGACGTGACAGCGAGGGCTTGGCTGGAGCCAACCAGGACAGAGGCTGGTGCAATAAGCATCACATAGCCGCAGACAACGGAACCACCCCAGCAGGAGCCGCTACAGAGCCAAGCCAAAGCCACCACGCAGAAGCAGAGGAGAGAAGAGCCGCTGAAGAACAGCTAGCCGGTAGGGTGCCTGGTAGGCATTCCCCTCCCCAATATTGTGTGTGGCCCTAGTTAGAAGTGTAAATTGTACTATGTAAACCACTCGGAGCCCTTCGGGGGTGAGTGGTCTAGAAATCGAAAGTTAAATTAAAAAAATAAAAAATTATATGGAATCAAATCCTCAGCTGCTCAAAACCAGTGTTGCCTGATATGCCTGACCATGGCTCTCCAGGGTGCCAGGCCAAGGTCCTAACCAGTCCCTATGCCCTGGACCTTAACTTGTGGTGCCAAGGCATAATGGGATCTTCTCCCACAAAGCCATATCAAATGCCTGGAATATCACAGGCCATAGTATCTGGACAAGTAAACCCAGAACTTGAAAACAAAGGAGGGGGTGGCGAGGTCATGAAGCGTGGCTGACTCTGAAGGCTTCCATGTGAATGCGGAAGTCTGACCGTGGAAGTCTGGCCACTTTGATAAAGAGAGACTGCAGACTGCACCTGAGACAAGGAAGGCCACCATGCCGGGGAGGGGGCAAGTAATCCCAGAAATTGAAAACAAAGAGGAAGGAGGGGTCATGCAGCATGGCCAACTCTGAAGGCTTTCACGTGAATGCAAAAGCCTGGTCATGGAAATCTGTCCACTTTGGTAAAGAGAAAGCCATAGGCTGTGCCTGACATAAGGAAGGCCTCTTCTGCCCATGGTAATTGAAGCCCGTTAGGGCCTTTTCCTTCTGCTCCAATCTCTGTGACCAGGAATGTGTAGGTCCAGGGGCAATGTGATTTAAGCTTGCTAGCAGCCCCCCCTTTGAGACTTCTCCTCACCCAGGGGGGAGCCAGTTGGCTTCCGTGCAGGCCTGCTAAGTGGAACCCAAAAGGGGAACAGCTATGTGAAAAGGCAGGCACCCTGCTCTTGGTCTCCATCCCAAAAAGGGGGTGATCGCAGGCCACCCAGCAGCCCCAGGCCACCCGCCAACTGATTGTCCAAATCAACCTGGCCCAAAGTCAGTCCTTGCTTCCCTGCCACCAGGAGCCTGTTGATCTCTGCTGCAAGCTGTCTGTGTCACTGCCTGCCACTTACCAGCTGTTTTTTTTTGGGGGGGGGGTTGGTTAAGCTTAGTTTAGCTTTGGCACCAGCTGTCTCAGAAGGATCCTGACCACAGACTGGCCCCACTGAGAAGGCCCAACCCAACCCCTGCCTGTTCGCCTTGCCACATGGAAGGAGGGGAGCTGCGAGTGTGACAGATGGCCCCAGGGGAAAAGCCACAGTGATCAGATGCCGAGCTATATAGAGGAGGGTTGAGTAGGTAAAGCCTGCAGGACTGCCTGCCTCCTCGCAGCCCACCTGACGTAGACCCATGCATGAAGATATAATAATACAGAGAAGGACTCATAGGAGATAGGCCCAGTGGCATCTTTGTGTACAGTTCAGTCTCCCTTCACACCATGGAAGAAGAAGAAGAAGAAGAGGAGGAGGAGGAGGAGGAGGATTCATACCCCTCATTCCCATAACTTAAGGAGTCTCAAAGTTGCTTACAATCTCATTCCCTTCCTCTCCCCACAACAGACACCTTGTGAAGTAGGCGGAGCTGAGAGAGTTCTGAGAGAACTGTGACTGGCCCAAGGTCACCCAGCTGGCTTCACGTGGAGGAGTGAGGAATAAAACCTGGTTCTCCAGGTTAGAGTCCACCACGCTTAACTACTATACCACAGTGGCTCCCTGGTAGGTATGCCATGAAAGGCTCTGGAAGTCTTCACCCAATATGGTGATTTGTATCATACATTCACCTTGGATATTTCTCTGAATGCCTGGATCTATGCAAATCTTACACAGCTCTTCATGTTCACTGAAAAATTAAGTTGATAGCAGAAACAGCCAAGCCACTGCTCTTATTATTTTCCTTCATTAATTCCTCATTAGAGACAAGGTTGGCTGATCAGTTAGATGGTAAGAAACAGAACTTTGCATTCCATTGAAGTATAGTCTTACAGCTCTAAGATTGCCAATTAAACAGCAGTTTTGTGCTAAACTGCCAAACAAATATTTTGCCAAGCAGCATTGTCTCCAAAGAATTCCAATTATTTTACATCAATAATTTGAGTGGATTTACTGAAACCCAGAGGTGCAGCCATAGTCACTATTCCAGCAGCTATCTGGGAAAACTACTCTGGAAATCTGTACAAGAAACATGGTACTGAACCCAACTTAGGGTTTGCAATTGACCTTCAGCAGCCCCCACACTGGGAACTTGTAAACTGTCAGGAGGTACTTGAGCTGATCAAAGCACTAAAACCTGGAAAATCCCCCAGACTTGATGCCTTCCCTCCTGATCTTCTGAAAATAGCTCCTAACTGGTGGAGTGAAGTGCTGGCACCTACGTTCACACTGATAAATTGTGAAGGAATTATATCAGATTCATGGAAAATATTGCTCATTACACCTATATATATAAAAAGGTGATAAGATGGATCAAAAATTATTGACCAATTTATCTTCTGATGGTTATTGGTAAGCTATTTGCAACCTTTCTGCAAAAGAAACTGATCCGTCAGATGGATGAGAAGGAAGTCATAGGAGATGAGCAAGCAGGCTTTAGAAGAGGACATTCTTGTACAGACCATTGTTGTATGCTGGCCTCGCTGATAAGTAAATATTCATTAGATACCCCTGGAGATTTGTATTCAGCATTTATTGATTTAAGAGCTGCTTTCAGCTCTGTGTCCCAGGCTGGTTTATGGAAAATTTTTGTGCAACGTGTTTGCCCACTAGATTGCTGAAACTAATTATAAATCTCTACTCTGACAACTCAGTATATGTCAAATTAAACGACTTGGGATCTGTAGCCAATCAAATCCTGTTCAGAGAGGAGTGCAGCAGGGCTGTGTCCTTGCACCCCATCTCTTTAATTTATATCTGAATTTCTTTGTACTGGGGCTATGGGATATTTCTGTTCATCCACCGTGTCTAGGAGGTCGTCCAGTTCCAGCATTATTATACACCAATGATTTAGTTTTGCTCTCCACAACACAGATTGGTCTAAAGTGAGCAATAAAAGCATTTGTGACTTACTGCAGCAATGGACTCTTAGAGATTAATTATGATAAATCTAAAATAATGATATTTTAAAAATCTAGGAGGTGACTAATTAAAAGCTGGAAATTTGATGTACACTCAATGCAAGTGGTTAATGAATTCAGATATCTTGGGGTTGTGTTTCAGTCTAACTTATCTTGGATAAGACACATTCAATTAGTCAAGCAGAAAACTGAACTAACTTTGATAGTACTAAGGACATTTTCCTTCACCCAAGGTGCTCAGTATATACCGGCCCTTCTAAGAGCCTACAAAATGCTTGTGTCACTACGTATGCTTTATGGTTCACCAGTTTGGTTTTCAGACCCAGTGAAACTACTGGACAAGCTTCAGACAACCTTTTTCCGTAAAATCCTTGCCCTACCCTCATGTATGTCATCTTCAGTCATACAGCTTGAAACGAGCCTTTCAAATATCTCAACCTTGATGTGGAAAGCCATCATCAATTTCAAATTTAGACTGCTTAATGCTGAAGAGCTCCCAGTTTTCACTCAGCAGCCTATGAGTGCTGCTGGTCTTTGTGGAACAGAACCGTGGATTACAAAATCACTCAGTTGAGTCCACAGAAGCCTATGAACCTTTTAGCAGAGAGGAAAAGAGCATTATTTTCTGAGAAACCTCTTATACTGCAATGGGAACTTTTATTTAAAGATGCCAGAAGGCAATGTTCCCACTTTATGTGGGAATCAAATACTCAGTTGAATTTGAAATCCCACAATATCTCCAGACTCTGACAATTTCCAGACTGAGGTCGTCATTTATGATAGTGTGCTACAATGCATTGCCCATAGCTCAGATGAAGGGTTGTTTCTAGGGGTGTGCACTTTTTATAGACTGAGCCGAAAAAATACCCTAAAATAACTTATCAGTATTGGGGGGGGGGGTATTTTTTCAGCCAAATATCAGTCGGGTATTTATTGAGCTGATACAGCCAAGCCCAAAAAATCCGGAGTCAACCTTTTCCTGTAAAATCCTTGTCCTACCCTCATGTATTAAATCTTCAGTCATATGGGTAACTGTTGTTAGGGTGTTTAAAGGAATTGCAGTCCCTTTAAACACCTTCCAAGTGTCCTTCAGAATTCACTCGCTAAGTATGCACCCGTACTTGCAAAAGGCATTTAAAGGGACCACATTCCCTTTAAAGGCCTTTTGCAAGTACGGGTGCATACTTAGCGAGTGAATTCTAAAGGAGGGAGTTCGCTTGGAAGGTGTTTAAGGAAGGTGTTTAAACACCTTCTCCAAGCGGCACCATGTTTCTGTTTAGAAAAGAAACAACTAAGGTGGGGACAGATAGAGTTTTATAAAATTATGCACAAGATGGAAAGAATTGACAAAGAGAACTTTTTCTCCCTCTCCCTAAATACTAGGATTTGAGGGTCACTTAACTGTTCCCTTCCCCATTGTCTGGGGGGTTCGACAGGGGTGCCTTCTAGCACCATCTATTTAGTTTGTATTTGTCTGATTTGCCAGGTTGTTTTTTTTTAACTGATCCTTTTCTGCACTCACCTAAATTACTGGATATTTCAGTCCCTCTTTTACTTTATGCAGATGATTCAGTTTTACTTTCCCAATCTCGGGTCAGTCTTTTTTGGGCTTTCAAAAGGTTCCATACCTATTATCTACATGAGAAATTATCGATTAATTTTATTAAAACTAAAATTATTAAGTTTGCACGTCACTGTTTGACCAAAAGAGAGACATGGATAGCTCCAAGAGGACCTCCACAAACTGGGTGAGTGGGTGACAATGCAGCAAATGAAGTTCAATGTTGGTAAGTGTAAGGTGATGCACACTGGGAAAAAAATCCCAACTTCAAGTATAGGCTTATAGGGTCTGAACTAAGTGTGTGGAAAAAAATAGCCCGATTTGGATTCGGCCAAATCGGGCAGAATCACTTTCGGCAGGCAGAAAGATTCCCGCATGTCAATTTCAGCAGTACCAGCCAATTGGGGAGTCTTTGGGCCAGCCGAATGTCAATTTCGGTCCCATTATATCCTATGGGCCATTGAAGTCAATGCAAAAATATAGGGTATATTCTGGGGGCTGGAGGGGAAGGGGTTTGAGGGAGAGGCTCCAAACCCACAAGGTAGCTGCTGGAGCCTCTCCCCAAGAACCTCACCAAGTTTCAAGAACATTGGACAAGGGGGTCCAATTCTATGGGCCCCCAAACAGGTTGCCCCATCCTCTCCATTGTTCTCTATGGTGGGAAAAAAGTTACTCATGGCAAACAAGCACCTCCTAAGACAGTTCACTTTCCCTGAGATTCTCTGGGAGAGTCTGACTG
>NW_015172640.1:3447-9110 GCF_001447785.1 Gekko japonicus | reverse complement strand
TGGGGGGGAGGGGTGTTATGTCCTGGGCCTGGCATCAACTAGGCTAGCTTGATACTGAGAACAATAGTGAGCTGGGATCCTGGTAAGAACCTATTGACCAGGAGCTGCACAGTAAATAGCCTATCATGGGTAGTGTATGTGTCGGGGGTGTGTGGTGTTGTGCATGGATTTAAGCAGGGCTTTAGCCCTGCTAGTTGATCCTTACTTTGAGTCACAATAAAAGTATGCGCTGATCACTACTTGCATGTCGAACCCAGTATATTTCAAAGATCCACAACAAAATAATTTCTGCATGCTCTGAAGTCTCTTGCACAGTTGTGAACACAAGAATAAAGACAGCAGAAGTCACTTGCAATAAGTTAAACTTATTGAATCCCCACTTGTGTTTCTGTGGTGCAAAGTCAGTTTCTGGACACTATAACATATGGGGGGAAATGCTAGGTGCTACACAAGAACTTGAGCAAATGGAACTGTGCCAAGTCCATTTATGTTTATACTTGTACAACCAAGCTAATATTTATAAAAAAGACAGCATATAAATTGGCATATTTAGGGATTTAAAAGTATAAATGCCTAACTTTTCTACAAGAAGTACTGCAAATATACACCCTCCCCCCCCGGCATCGGCATCAGTGAGGCCTGCCCAGCCTGCCAAGCTTTCTACCTCCCCCCCCCCGTGGCAGACGCGAGGCCTTAGCCTGGCCCCCCAAACCACGGCTGAGTGGCTTACAGCTGCCGGCCGGCCAAGCCTTCTCCCTCCCCCTCCCCCCTCCCTGGCAGCGGCAAAGCCATTCTCAGAGCATTCCCTGCACCTGCACAGGGAACACTCTTTTACTTTTGGGGGGATTTAAATATCCCCCGCATATTTTTTCCAAGTTCTCAGATTTTTCTGCACATATGGGGATTGCCCCAAATGTGCAGGAAAACCTCCCTGTCCCCCAAGAGCCCTCGATGTGTTGATGTGTTGATGTGTTGATGTGTTGGGGCATGTTGGGAATTAGATACATACACAGTAAAGCAAGATACAAATGCACACTGCTTCACCATATCCCAGTTTAGTAAAATTCACTTATTCCAGAAGACTAAATTCATTTCACAGGAGTTTGTTCTGTGCTTCCCAAATTCCCCAGTTTTTCCAATGGATTTTTTAAAAACGTTCTTAATGGGGGAATAGAATACTTTTTCTGAATGTTTCTGGATCTTCCCCAGACCTTTATGTTAGCGTTGCTGGACATGGGTATAGTGGGCACTGTTGGCAGTGGTATGATATCACTTTAGGGGAAAACCTGAATGCGACATCATACCTCTCTAGATATCATGAGAAATGCTAGCTTCTGGTGATTCATAAAGGGGCATGATGATTTTGGGCCGCCAGGCCTCCCACTATAGCAGGAGGCTCTCCACTGGTAACTTCATTTGCCCACCATGGCTCCAAGTGATGGCGGGAGAAAAAATTAAATTCTTTCCAAATCAACATTGGCTGTTTCACTTCCAGAGAAAACTCAGAATTGCTGGAAATCCTATGGTTTTGTTGTATAGCAGTTTTACCATAGAGGTTTCTGGTGATTTCTAGAGCTACTCTTCATCACTTATAGGGTGACGTGAGTGACGACATCGCCAACATCACTTGCCCCCCCATGTCCATGCCCCCACACCTCACACTAGTTGCCAGGCTCTGCCTATGTCAGATCTTGGGCTGACTCTGGCAACCCTATGTCGCTTCCAGGTTTTCCCTGGAAGTGACATCATGCAGTCATCAAATGCTAATTTTTAAAGCTTTTAAAAAGTTTTTTCTCCTGCCAGCCACAGTAGCAGCGGTAGGAAAGAGGAACTGGGGGCCCCTAGTGGGGACTTGGCAGTGCTACTTTATGTCACGAAGAAAAATGAGGGTCTGATTTACAATGCCTTCTATGGCAGCATCCAGAAAGGGCTGAAAATAAATGAAGCTAGTTTTTAAAAAAGAATTTCATGTGAATAAACTTTTTCACTAGAATACGTCTTCTGACTATTTTTTTGGTCCATCACCACCATAAAATGTTTTAAGGCTGCTTTCCTCTCAGCTCTGCCTATTGAATCATTCACTTTCATTTCCTACGCAAGACATTTGCAATGAAAGTTATTCTTTTGCCTTTTTTTTTTGTTAAAGACGAGTGGGTTTTTTTCTGTCACTGCTTTTAAATTGTCCCTAATTTTAATATGTGCAGAAAAGTTGTTGAGACAGTTGTAAAATAAATAATAACAGTTTGCTGAGAACTTTATTGCAAGTCAGAAGAGATGCAACCCACCCTGACATGCATAGCCTAGGCAAGTTCAGTCTCGTCAGATCTCAGAAGCTAAGCAGGGTTGACTCTGGCAATTACTTGGATGGGAGACCTTCTTGAAATACTAGAGGCGGGAGGCAGGGCAGGCGGTATTTACGCACATCTCTGAATATCCTCCAGGCCCCCAGTAGGGGTCAGTCACCAGGGGTTGCCATGACTTCCAGGTACACACACACACACACACACACACGCACATATTAAAAATACAACCCAATTCTATTAGGTCTTCACGCCTGTCCCATCTACCAAAATTTGCCATTACTCTTTGAAGCTCAAGTTTGCTGTGTGTGTTTATATATATATTGTCATTATTGCATTCTCCTAGTGTTTTTGGAGTTTCCCAATCTCATTTGATTAAACCATCCTGTGATTTAACATCTAACAATACTGAAATGTGCTGTGGCAGCCATTTTCATTTGCTTTTGCTTTTAAGTGCATTGCTATTTTAAACTAAGAAGTACTTTGTGCCCAATTAAAAATGATTGTCTTAAAATAGGGCTTGGTGACTGTGACAGACTGCACTTTAAAAGCTGGTTTCTGAGTGCAGCTAAATCAGAGAGCAGGGAGGTAAAGAGATAACTTTTTCCTGGAATGGAGAGCTTGAGTGACAGGCTGCTCCTCTTCTCCGATTAACCAGTGCCAGCCGAGGAGAGTCCTTTCAGTTTGGAGCTGTTCTGTCAGGTGGAACCATTACGAAAGCAGTCAGTTGGTTTCTGGCAGTTTGGAGTCAGTGTGTCTGATAGGAAAAGTCAGACAGGCTCATCTCTTGAGTGAAAGAAAAAGATTCCTTGCCTTAACAGTGTTATATCTATAACCTGAGGAGGAATTCAGATTATGAATTCATAGTCTCAGTGATGGCATAAGCTGAAGGTCATTTACACAGACCAGAACTGGAAGAAGGTTTTAGCAAGAGTGATTGGGGGGTTGTGTGTGGAAACTCCCTTTCAAGCCGAAAAAAGGAACAGGGTTAATTCTACTGAGAAGAAGAAAAAGATTAATTCCTGCCCAGTGTCAAAGAGGGTTTAACTCTGAGGAGGACCTTGGTCTGTTGTAAAGGGAAAACAGTTTTATTCATCCCAGGAAATAGAGATAAGCTGTAACTTTAACAAAGGAGTGAGTTAGATTCACAAAGACAGTGACCAGCTCCTGGAAATCTGAACTCTCTGACGAAACATTGTTGCTGTAACTAATATATTAAGTAAAACACCTCTTACTGTTAAGAACTAAGAACACTTGAATATAAGATTTAATAACCTAATTTTGCCTGTTTAAAGGAACTCTGTACCATCTACAACTTTTACCTCAGTAATCCCCATCCCTGCCTGTTGAATAATTTGTTCTTTTGTTTTACTGTTAATTCTTCTCCAGTGCCATTTCAAAAGGGAAATAGGAAGAGAGTTTCTGCTTTTCTACAGAATGTTCCTTGGGGCCCCGGTCACACGGTAGGTTTTGGCCCGGAAGAGAGACGGATCGGGGGCACAGCAAACGGGCGCGATCAAACTTCAACATCTGGGAAGGCGTGCGCACCCGTCCCCAATCTGTCCCTTCAGCCGGAAAACCTGCTGCAAAAAAGAACCTGCAAAAGAGCGGGACTTACCGGACATGGTGCAGCAAGTGTGGCTGTGAGATCGCCGGCGCGCCCGTCTTCTGGAGCAATCGAGGCTCCCGGCCGAACTGCGCATGCACACGCATGCGCAGTTTGGCTGCCTCACTCTCCCTTCAGTGGCTTCCCCCTGGCATCTGATCGTGCCGGGGAGGAACTGCGCGGTGGCTCAGGGGATCTATCTGATCCCGCCGCCGCGTGTCTCTTTTGGTGCGGCTCTAAAAAGCCGCACTTTGGCCGTTCTTTTTTCCCCCATGTGGCAGGGGCCTGGGTTGGGCTAAAATCTGAATTATATTCTGTAGGCAGGGTGGGACAGAAAGTATTTTATAAAGCACATTCATTTACATGCTATTAGGGGCTGCTCAGTCACAGCAGGGAACTAAAAAGAATTTTGGCAGGAAAATCTGCTCAGAGTGGGGAAATTGACAGGGGTCCATCATAGTGACTCATCTAGATGTTCTCTGCAATCGCTTGCTTTAAGGAAATTGGCAGCACAATGCTATTATTGGTGGTTGGTTTTAAATCCTACTCAGATAAATAGCATCAATTTTCATTGTCTGAGCACCAAAAAGTTCTTTCAACTTCTCACAGCATTTACCACTTGAAATAATTTCTTTGTTTATGGAAAATCAACCCAAAGACCCATCTGTTCTGAAATAAAGCTGGGCCATGGTTGTCCGAACTGACATAGGAAACAAAGCATAATGCTCCGTGGTATAGGGGTGCATAAGACAGAGCTGGCCCCACCAATAGCATGCAGGGTTTCTATAGTTGCTGCACCACTCACCCACCCTAACTTGAATACTGTCCAATCAATCAATTTATTTAGCTCACATGACCAATGGTCTCAAGCACAGAATACAGCAAACATGTAAAAACTTGAATACTGTGGGATTCCCTGGTTGCTGTTTGTGGCCAAGAGAGACTGCTGTTTTTTGCCTGCTCTCCATTATTGTTAGGGATGGGTTTCAATAAATAGGCCTGGTCAAATCCTCACTAGGTTGGTTGGAATAATGAGGTTTGCTGGTTATATAGGCAAGGGATAATTGTATCTGGAGTGGGGATGAGTCTGAACTGGAAGGAGAGCAGACTGACACAGACACTCTGGACTGAGAGAAAATCAGGCCACAACTTTATTGATTACTAGCCTGATACCTGTGCTTCACTACAGTATTTAAGTTCTGTAAAACCAGTTATAATACTGAATACTGATGATGTGAAGTTAGAAATGTAACATTTGTTGTAGGAATTCTAATGGAGAAGACTGTAGTGTAAAAAATGAAGTGAGACATACGTACTGTGATTGCCATGCTGGCTGTTATGAGAAATGTCTATTCAGGAGTCTTGAGCTGCTGATTTCTGTAACTGTCCTCAACTGTCTGCAGTCTCTTTTAACTGTGTTTTTACCTCAAAACATTGAGATGCACAGCTGAGCAATCAGAGGGAAGTGGGTGTGTGATGTATCCATCTCCGACCGCGTGCGCGGCTAGGTCTCCATGCGGTCAGGCGAAGTGGCCGAGCTTCGCTCTCAGGAACAATGGGCCAAGCGGATCCTAGCCCACACCAATAGGAGGGCTAGGCTCCCAGCTGAGAGCCCATGGAACTCTTGGCTACGATAATGACCAATCACTTGTGTGTGGGTGTGTTTTGGGTGTGGGATTGTTGCACATATAAACCGGCCTGCGAGCCAGTTCTAGTTGTCTTGTTCTGAACTAAATAAAAGTATGAGAGCTGAAATC
>NW_015172640.1:0-2090 GCF_001447785.1 Gekko japonicus | reverse complement strand
CTGTGAATACTCACAGACATGGTGCTCAGCTAGCCAATGCATGAACTTTGGAAGGTCAAAAAGAAAAACCATTTAGCCCAAAGTCATCATGAGGCCTAGAGATGAATGTGGCTACTCCAGCAATACCTCATGAATGAACACGGAGGGGACCCCCATGCCAAAACCAGTGCAGGCTTCAAATGAACAACACAAAAGACACTTAACTCTCCATCCTGGTGCTGGCCTTCCCAGAGGGACAAAAAAATCCTTCTCTCCTATACCTCTTATTTGCTAATTTGTTGGGTAGAAAATAAATGTTATACCATGCTGTCAGGGACTGTACTGGTAAATTACCTGTTTGATATTTTGCCTCTTAACGAGATTCAACTATTTGAAGAAGTACAAAATAATATAGATAGAATAACCTCTTTTGGCGCTCCTGTAGTTTTGCCCATTTAAGGATCAGAATATCATGAAGATGTATCACCTTCAATACTAGTAAGAATTCCTAGGAGACACAAACTTTAGTCTTTTTTTTTTAAAGTCCTTTGCACTGTTAGCTACGAATAGTGTCCAGTGATATGAGTCACACAGGCCAGCAATGTTCTGTATTAAACCACACACTGAGAGTTACAGAAAGATCCAAATTAGGGAATCTGAATGTGAAGCTTTGAGGTAATTAAAGGAACATCAAGCATGTATGTAGCATTGTTCTTTCATTATGCCCTTGCATTTCTGAAAATGTGAGCCTAATTACTAATATGAAAAGGCACATGGAGGTGAGGGAGAGGAAACATCTGCTGAGGAGAATCCTAGTCAGGAGGTAGAACTTATGAGAATGGAAACTTGAACTGGCAAAAAGAGAAGCAGATAAAGAAAAAGCAAGAACTGAAGCAGAAAAAGAACAACAGATACTGTTAGCCAAAATCAGGCAAATAGAGAAAAAGAAATGTCCCCATAGTTGAAATAAAGAGACAAACACAGGTGCTGGTATAACTAAATGGCAGCTTTATTTAAATTTAACAGGAACTGAATGAACCTTAAAGTGGCAAGGGGCAACTATATGAAAGTTAAGGCAATTAACCCCTTCTTTGCTTTATAATGGGCAAACCACCGTGCCCCTGGTGCAGGCCAATATTAGCATGGCCCTTACCAGGCGGCCTAGCATGTGAGTTACCCCCTGAAGACCCAAACCCCCAAACCACAAGACCTGTTCAGGGGTCTTGCAGGCCATCCGCATTCTCCACCAAGAGCTCCTGCCGGACATCCCACCCCCTGAGCAAGGGGTGGGGGGTCTGCCTGCTGGTGCTCACCTATCCTACAAAATCAGATAGATTCCTTCCAAATGGTAACCTAGTTAATGGCACCAACCCTCAGCCAATCACCCATACAATGGCAAACAGTGTAAGGTAGGCAAAAACACCCCCTTCTCAAGGCCAACGTGAAATGGGGGTGAAAAATTCCTACCTAGCCCCTAAAATTGGCAACCAACAAAAGCCTGTACTATTACAGGGAGGGTGGGTGGGCTGATATAGAAGCAAGACTGCCGGTAAGGTAGGCAGTCAGAGCAAAATAACTCAAAGGGTCCGCCCCCAGAGGAACCTGTATGGGTGGAAAATTGCCCCAAACCATCTCTTGCTCCTTCCCTGGAGGCAAAGGAGGCCCTACATCCTAAAGCAGCCACAAGCGCTGTCATCTGGTAGAGCTGTATTGCCCCCATACTCGGAATAAAGAGACAAACATGGGTGTTGCAATAACTAAAGGGGCAGCTTTATTTAAATTTAACAGGAACTGGATGAACCTTAAAGTGGCAAGGGCCAACTATATGAAAGTCAAGGCAAGGTGTTACCACATGAACCCCTTCCTTGTTTTATAATGGGCAAGCCACCCTGCTTCTGGCGCAGGCCAATATTAGCATGGCCCTTACCAGGCAGCCTAGCATGCAAGTTATCCCCTGAAGACCCAGCCCCCAAGCCGCAAAACTTGAGAGGAGGACCTGTTCAGTGGTCTTGCAGGCTGTTTGCATTCCTTTTCGAGAACACTTGCCCATGGAAGGGTCCTGCTAGACATCCCCCACTGAGCGGGGTGTGTGTGTCTTCCTGCTGGTGCTC
>NW_015172639.1:145792-191945 GCF_001447785.1 Gekko japonicus | reverse complement strand
ATAATTATCACTAGGAGGACCAGATACACCATTGTAGGGTCTCATTTTTTTTCTATGATAACAAGCCAAGGTGAACCCTTAGTCTTAGTTAACAAATCATAGCTATAGCTGGTGGAATTGGAGTTATAGTGCAATTGAGCCCAATATTTGAAGGTCTTAAATCACGCTCTCGTAGGCATAAGACTTTGCCCACATTCCAAGCAGAGGGCTTCATATGGGGCACAGGGTGGAACACCTAGTATCTTTCATAAAAAGCTTGTGTGCACCTGTTCAACTGACTTGTTGACTGCCTCCATCCAAATAGGAAACCTGTAGAGTAACTGGGGCACTATCTTTATATTAAATACTTTTAACACAGATGGCACAAATTGGTTCCCTCTCTCTTAAAAATAGAACTGTAGAAGGGGATTGATATTTGCTTTAAGGTTGTTAATTACTATCCTACGCTGTTGAGTCCAAATTGTGGTGGCGTGGAAGTGAAGACCTGAGGTATCTTACTTATTCAAGCGTATGACCGCCAATCCTCCATGTGAATTACTTCCTGGATTTTGAGAAAACTGAGATTTTTGATTTCTCATAATTTAGTTCTAATTGGCTGATCTCACAGTAATCCTGACAGCTGTTTAGACATTGTAATAGACCCACACGAGTGCAAGAAAGCAGAACCGCATCATCTGCATATAACAAGATTGGTATATGGGTGGAGCCTAACTTAGGACAGTGTCCATCCACGAATTAAGAATGGAGCCAAATTCCTCAGGAAAAGGTTAAAAAGGAGGGCCGCAAACACACATCCCTGCTTAACTCCTTCATTAGTAGAAATCTTGGGTGCCAAACTACCAGTTGAGAAGCATCTGATTTGGCACAAGGTAACATCATATAGTCCACTGATTAGAAAGAGTAACCTCTTATCAAGGGATGTACTAGCTATTTTTTCCCAAAGGCGGTTCCTAGAAATAGAATCGAAGGCCCCTTTGAGGTCTAAGAATGCCGCATATAATTTGGATCTTTTACATCTTACTTGTATGTTAATTAAGTGAGAGAGAACTAGGCAATGGTCCATAGCAGATTTCCCCTGTCTAAAACCTATTTGTTCTGGACCAAACATTTTCTGTGTTATTAGCCAATCATTAAATTTGATTTGTAATAATTCGGCATAAAGCTTGCCTATGACAGATAGTAAATTTATAGGTCTGAAGTTAGAGGGGATTGAGTGGTCACTCTTCTTATAGATTGGTACAATAATCCTATTAGTCCACATGGCAGGGATATGTCCAGTAGAATTTATAACAGTAAAAAAAGCAGCCAATGGGGGTGCCCACCATTTCGGGTCTACTTTTAGGACTTCCAAAGGTATTGCATCAGGACCCGATGCTTTACCTGGTTTTAGTTGGTCAATCAGCATAGCTACTCCTTCAGGGGTAACGGGGGGGGGCATTCTGGAGTATCATCTAAGACAATTTTGACCGTATGGAAGGGCTCAAGAGTTTCTTCTTGGAATAAGTCTGAGAAATATTGATACCAGGTATAGGGTGAGATAACAGAAGGCATAGGGGTTTCTGAACAAAAAGCTCTGTTAACCAGTTCCCAAAATTGTTTTGAGTCATTATGTTGGATGGAGATTATGAGGTGGTTCCACTGTCTGTTCACATATGAACTTCTTTTAAATTTAATGAGAGTATTTAAATGATTTTTACAATGTTGATATTTTTCAGGGACACAGGAAGCTGATGAGTTGTAAAATTTATGATATATTGAGCATAGGTGGGCCTTCAGTTCTTTGCATTCTCTGTCAAACCAGTGGCCCTCCATAAAGGGCTTAAGTTGTTCTGTTTTAGGTCTCTGGAACCTTTGTTTCAGTGATTCGATTATAAGGGACAAAAGATTCAGATAGTTGGATTCTGCTTTGTGGTGATCCATAGAATTTGTTAATCTATCCCTGTGCTCCATTTAATACTGCTGGAATATTCGCTCCTACTTCAAGGGACCGCGAAAGCTTTAGTGGAGATTGTGACTCTTGAGCTGGGGGTTGTGAAGTATTACCATTCAAGTCAAAAGAAACAGACAGAGGTAGGTGATCACTGCACAGCTGTTCTCCAACTAAGATATCAAAGATGTGTGGTCACAGGGATAAGGAAATGAGTATGGAATCTATGCTGCAGCCCCTTGTGAAGAGAAATGTGTACTTCTCTGCATTGCTATAATCCTCTAAACCATCCAACCAGATTAAATTAAATTGGGCACACATTTGAATAAAATATTGACCAGCTAAATTGGAAAAAAAATCCCCGGAGTGCCTACATTCAGATAATAATAGAGGAGAAAATGTCTCCTGATCTAGGCCAGCATTAATCGCAAGTTTCAGTATGTTGTTGCCCACTCTGGCATTAAAATCCCCAACTAAGACTATATCCCCATGAGGACATGACTGGACTATCTGTTCCAGAAGAGCAGACAATCTGTCCCACTGTTTGGCTAGGTCTACTCAAGTCTGCGCAGAGGGCATATGGACATTTACTATTATAAGAGAGGCTCCACTGCAGGTGAGAAGGACTGCCATGATTGGAATATGGCAATCTTGAAGGTCCAGGAATTTAACATTGTATTTAGTAGATACAAGTGTTGTAATACCAGCTTGTGGGTGACCCTTGGAATTAATTCTAGATGTGGGGAGAGAGAAAGATTTATATCACTCCAAATATATCGGCATGATTGACCAGGTCTATTGTAAAAGAATGATGTCATGTATTCTAAAATAGCTTAAAAATTCTTGGTCGTTGGCTTTATTTCTCCATCCGGCAATGTTCGAAGAGACTATTTTAATCCTCTGAGGAGATGATTTACTGAGTCAATCTATCTCTATAAGCTGATTGAGGGATCCATCAGTGTCAAAACTCACGCAACCATTAGCTGCATCTGGGACTTACTTGCTTTTCTTCTTGGCTTTCATCTTTGACCTATGGAAAAAAGCATGATAATTATCACTAGGAGGACAAGATACACTGTTGTAGGGGAAATGTCATTTCACATATAATGGAAAATTCACTCTGTGCTGAAAGCAACCATTTCCAAGAGATCTGTACTGGATATTACAATAATGTAAATAATATTTGTTGGAGGACTTACTCCCCCCCCCTTTGTTCTTCCTCAGTGACCGGTGGAGAATAAGTATGATTACTTACAGTAGTAAGGGAAGAAAATGTACTATTCCGTAGGAAATGCCTTTTGTCAGACTTACTGGATTTTCCTATTCTTTTTCCCCTTTGGCCCGTGGAAAATAAATACAATTACTTACATTAGTAAGGCAAGATAGACTACTCCAGAGAAAATGTCATTTTTCAGGGGACTTACTTGGGTTTTCGACCATTTTTCCTTGGCACACTGTGGAAAATAAGAATGGTTATTAACAGTAGAAGGATGAGATCGGCTACTCCAGGAAAAATGTCATATGTCAGAGGACTTACTTGGGTTTTCGACCATTTTTCCTCCGCACACTGTGGAAAATAAGAATGGTTATTAACAGGAGAAAGACAAGGTACACTACTCCAGGAAAAATGTCATTTTTCAGAGGACTTACTTGGGGGGTTGACTATCGTCCCCTGCCACACTGTGGAAAATAAGCATGGTTATTAACAGTTGGAGGGCAAAGTCAACTACTCCAGGAAAAATGTCATTTTTCAGAGGACTTACTTGGTCTGTGGAGCATCTTTCCATTGCACACTGTGGAAAATAAGAATTTTTATTAATAGTAGGAGGGTGATGGTGACTACTCCAGGAAAAATGTCATTTGTCAGAGGACTTACTTGATTTTTGGACCATCTGTCACTGGTACGCTGTGGAAAATAAGCATGATAATGGTAAGAGGCAAGGTTAACTGAAAGCCAGTTTGGTGTAGTGGTTAAGTGTGTGGACTCTAATCTGGAAGAACCAGGTTTGATTCCCCACTCTTCCATTTGCAGTTGGTGGATGACCTTGGGCAAGCCATAGTTCTGTCAGAGCTGTCCTTGAAAGGGCAGTTTCTGTCAGAGCTCTCTCAGCCCCGCCTACCTCACAGGATGTCTGTTGTGGGGAGGGGAAAGGAAAGGAGTGTGTAAGCTGCTCTGAGCCTCTGAGTGAAGGGTGGGGTATAAATCCAATATCTTCTTTTTCTTCTTCTTCTTAACTGTCTATTGCAGGAGAAATACCATTTGTTGAAGGACACCTGTTTTTCTGCTTGGCTTTTGATAAGATATACTGTTGTAGGGGAAATACCATTTCATATATAATGGAAAATCCACTCTGTGCTGGATGCAATTATTTCCATGTTAACGATAGGAGTAGATTCACAGTTGCAATGTATGTTATTTGTCAGAGGACTTACTTGCTTTTATTTTTGTGTTTCCAATGACGCCCCATGAGGAAAGACGGGAGAGATCCCAGCCTGTGGAAATGGAGAAATTCACATAGGAGGGTGAGGAACACTGCTTCAAGGGAAAGGTAATCTGGAAAGGAGAAAGTTTTGGGGTTATGAAAAGAAACTGCACATGGGCTGATTCTGGATAAGGCAGCTTCATGTGTTCATGTGTCCATGGCTTGGTTTAAAGAGGAAATGAGCTCCACAACAAATTAGCAGTGCAATCCAGTGCAGAGTTACGCCAATCTAAGTCCATAGGCATAAACTACAGTAACTGCATTGAGCTGCTCTGTAATTCATAGTTTTGCTCTGGAGCTAACTATTATCGAGACAACAATGATCCATGCAACAGTAGTTGGAAGACTTACCTGATTCCCTGATTTTTTCTGTCAATATTTTTCCTGTGGAAAGTAAGGAAGAGGATGAGGTAATGTATTTCAAGGGGAAATGTCAATTGTCTGTACACTGTAACATTCACTGTAAATTGAATGAAATAGTTATTAACAGTTATGTATTTCATTTTCTACTGAAGAGTGAGATGGGATCAGATTATTTGATTTGCTTATTTCACAAAATTAGAAATATGGAGAAAACCACAGATGTGCACAGAAGCTGTATTTTGGTTTGGGTTTTCTAATATCTTTGTGACGTCTTCAGTATTGTTATTTTATTTGGGTAATGTTTATATTCATTCCAACTAGAAGCACCTTCCCATCTGTAAATTCCCTCACACATGAATGGTATGAAGTTCTCAAGGACTTTATTCCTCTCTTAAGAAGGGAGGAAGCAGAACATGTCCCTCTTTAGTGACAATGACATACTTAAAACATTTCAGATTGGGTATTTCTCCCTACCATCCAACTGACATGAAATTTCCTCTCAGGAATGTTAATCCTCAAATGTTCATTCCTCCCTGTCAAATTAGAGGCAGACGAGAGGAACATGTTCTATTCACCATTAGAGTTCACTCTTGCAGATTGTGTTACCAAAAAGGATGCCCATATCAGGGCTTATATATGTGAGGTCCTCATCCATGCAAGTCCCAGACTCTTGGCTCAGAGGATCTCAAGCAGGGCTGGCTCACCCACTAGGTGAACTAGGCATTCGCCTAGAGCGTAGACCAGCCCTTAGGGCACCAAACTGGACCCGCCCCCCTGCGCCCTCCCTGCCGCCAGAACCATCCCCGCCTGCCGTCCACACCCTTTCGCAAGCCTGGGCCAAGAGGCCGGCCTTGCAGCGCCTCCCGAAGACCTCCAAGAGCCAAAGACACGAGGAGCCGGGATATGGGAGTGGGAGGGCCCCCGAGGACCTCCCTGCTGCTGGGACTGCACCCCCCTCCACCCATTCCTTGGCTCAGGCTGCAACCTCCTTGGCTGCCCTCCCCCCCCCCGCTGCCGGGCGGGGCCACTTTCCCTGAGGGGCCGGCCTGGGTCCCCTCTCTGCAACACTCACGGTGGAGCTGGGAAGGGTCTTCCGCTGCTGCTTTTCAGTTTTGAAAAGGGGGTAGGGAAACCACAGTCTCCCCTCAGCAGCCAAGCCACCCCCGGGACCTCTCTGATCTTTTGCCTGCTTCATTCTTTTTTAACCAAGAAGAAAAAGGCACTGCCGGCCTCTTCAGGCCAGCCCTGGGGGGGGAGGCAGTGCAGGAGGTGGGTTCTCTCTGCCTGGAATTAAAAGGAAGGTGCAGTGGGGTGGGAGGAGGATGGATCCGCTGCTTGGGTGCATGTGGGAGGGATGCCTGAAGGTAGCCCTGCCTAGGGGGCAAAAAAACCTCCGGACGGCCCTGATCTCAAGTCTATATATACACAGGCACAGCATAGTTTCCGCAGCCCCTGCAGCAGTGCCCTCTCCTGTGTGTGAGTTGGGATCAATGAGGGGCCTCTGCTCCACACCTGGGGCTCAGATCAGCTGCCTGCGGGAAGGTCCTCGGTCGGGTGGGCGGCCCCTCGACGGCGTCTCTCGTCCTGCACAAGGTGGAGATCTACAGGGTTGCTGGGGGGGAGTTTCCAGCCCTTTCCTTCCCAGACAAGCACCTCTGCAGGAGAGGGGAGAGGCGCTTTGGGGGCACCCCCCCTCGGGGCACCCCTTCCTGGCGGCGGCGGGTCCGGCTGGTGGGGGTACCGCTATGGCAATTCTAGGCACAACTCAAAGAAGGTATGTTCCTTTAAAAAACCTTGTTACATACAACTTGTAGTCATGGCCAATGTTCCCTCTAATCTGTGGAGTCTTGTGAGCAAAAATTCCACTTTGTAAGCTATTTCCATTACAGTTGTCTTCGGTGTCTCCAGGCCTTGCCTGGAGGTTGGCAACCATGTAATTGGGTGCATGTGGGAGGGATGCCAGAAGGTAGCCCTGCCTAGGGGGCCAAAAAACCTCCGGCCGGCCCTGATCTCAAGTCTATATATACACAGGCACAGCATAGTTTCAATATTCTTCCAGGGGGTGGGGGGATGAGTGTAACCAATTTTATCTTTTTTGACCTAACCAAAAATTACAGAATAAAAGTGGGCAAAAGCAAGCAATTCAAGCTGGAAAGGCAAGTTCAAAACAGTTCTAAATAAGAAGGAAGATTACAAAAGAAGAGTTCTAAGCAATTCAATAGCTGCAATTTATTCAAGACAGTTCCAAGATACAAAAGCAATAACCAGTCACAAGTCCCTAGTGTCCATTTTATTGCCATATTTACCCCAAAATGGATTCCAACCCTCAGCTAGTCTAGTGAAAGGCATCTGAGGGGGGGAGAAGGTATATGTAGGCTTCTGAAGGGATGTGGAAGATTAGAAGATAGTTGGAAAGGAGGAGGAAAGGAAGGAAGTCCTAGTCAAGACTGGAAGGTAGCTAGGAAAGAATGAGGATTCAGGAGGTGAAGGACTTGCCAGACAGATAGAGGTCATTTTGGGGGGGGATCGCGAGGGATCGCAGTTCCCCCGGGTGAGGTACGGGGGGCGGGGCACATGAAGAAGCCCCACCCCCTGCTTCCGGCCGCCCTGATTCCGGCCCTCATTCAGCCAGGAGGAGGCAGGAAAAGAGGGAGGGTAAGTTGCTTCCTCCCTGCCTCTCCCCACCCCTGCCTGCCTGGGGCCAGGGAGGGCCTTCGCGGGGCTTCCTTGCACTCCCGTCGGCCTTGCAGGTCCACCGCCGCGCCCCTCATGGGGCTCGGCAGTGGAGCTGCAAGGCCAGCGGCGGCGGCCGGGACCTTTGGGGGCGGGGTGTGTGGCCTTATGACACACTTCCGGTGATGTCAGAGGGTGTGGCATTATGACACACTTCCGGTGATGTGAGGGGGTGTGGCATATGCTAATGAGTTATGGTAATGAGTTCCCCTAGCTCTTTTTCTACGAAACGACCCCTGCAGACAGAAGTAGAACTGAGGTTGGGAAGTTAAGAGCTAAGAAGCAGGGAAGGAAGAGAGGAGAGATGTGGAGATAAGTGTTGGGGGAAAGAAAGTACAGCAAAAGAAGTTAGGTCATATTCTGCCTGTCTAGAAGAGGGAGCATTGTCTTGAGCTGGTAGTCAAAGGAAATCCAAGGGAGAAATGGACTCAGAACATTGAGGCAAAGAGAACCTGCTTTATATATCTCTCCTGTCGGGGGTGAGGGGGAAATCTTGTGGGGCATTTGTGCCACTGCAACTACTGAATGTAGTGGAACAGGAGCCAGGAAATGAAGTTAACACATTGATTTGTTTACTGGGCAGGTATCCATTGTAAAGAATGCTGGTGAGAGGGGAGAGGAATTCCAGGTTATTAGTCCTTTATTTATACATTTACACTGCTTGCATGGTTGTATTGCTGCAGTGTACAATGCCCATTCTGACCCGCCCTGCTCAAGAGAACAACAAGCAGCGTCATGCAATGATCCATGCAACAGGTTGCTCTGTATGGCCATCTGATCAGCTTCCTTCAAGAGGCACCTGAACTCCTGAAATGGCTGCCATCTTTAGATCTGATTAGAATTTTATTGTTGTTCATGTATTCTATTGTTTCTAAATTTTTAAAATTATGTTATGTATTGAATTAATATATTGTGTGACCTACCCTGAGCCCACTTGCAGGGGAGGGCAGGATAAATCAAATAAATAAATTATTTATACTTACGGTCTATAACACTGAGTACCGATATCATCACACTTGCCAATTACTGTGAAAGACGACTGTCTGTGAAACGCAACTACGCAGTGACCACCAGCACTGTGACACTCATTCCTACTAGTAGGTGTGGTGGCAAATCCTGCACAAGTGATGGGAAAAAAGCTAGTCAATCTCAGTCTGATGAACAAGAGGAAATATGTTCATTTAACTCCAGTAGCTTCAACTTGGATGTCAACTTACAGTTAGATTGCTACCTGAAGCAGCCCCTACACATCATTTTCACTTCCAGAAATCCCAATGATATTGTCTAGGGAGGTGGAAAACATTCTTGGATGGCATACACCCCACACAGACTTTCTCCATGCCCTTCAAGGCTTATTATATCAAACTGATGGAGACAATCTGGAACATGTATCAAGGTGGTGAATGCATCCCTGACCCTGAAAGGCCCTGTGTACTCATTGACTATGAAGAAATGAAACAATATAAAGTCTTGAATCCACATAATTCAAATCTTGCATAAAGAAAAGTGGCATTCTGTGAATCGTATCTATTATGCAAATATAGATAAGCAACAGGTTTGAATACATACATCACTTAATATTTACGCCTTGCCTAACACAGTAAATGTTAAACAACATACCACTCTGTACACAGAATCATAGAATCATAGAGTTGGAAAGGACCTCTGCACAATACAGGAAATTCACAAATATCTCCCCCCCCCAGACACCCCGTGACCACTGTTCCATGCCCAGAAGATGGCCAAAAAACCCTCCAAGATCTCCAGACAAACTGGCCTGGAGAAAACTTGCTTCCTGACTCCAAAGTGGCAATCAGCATTTCCCTGGGGGTATAAGAAAGGGCCACAAGAACTAAGCACTGATGCAAGCCTTCCTGCCCTCCCTCTCATAATCTGCATAAATTAACAGAATCTGCCTTGCTGTCAGATGGTCATCTAGCATCTGTTTGAAAGCCTTGAGAGCCAGTTTGGTGTAGTGGTTAGGAGCATGGACTCTAATCTGGGAGAACCGGGTTTGATTCCCCACTTCTCCACATGCAGCTGCTGGTGTGACCTTGGTTCAGTCATGTTCTCTAAAGGACAGTTCTCGAGAGAGCTCTCTCAGCCACACCTACCTTGCAGGGTTTTGTTGTGGGGAGGTGAAGGGGAAGGAGATTGTAAGCCACTCTGAGACTCCTTTGGGTAGTGAAATCATCTCTTCTTCAAAGGAGAGGCCACCACCTTCCAAGGAAGCCTGTTCTTCCTAATGTTCTTCCTAAAGTTCTTCCTAATGTTTAGCTGAAAACGCTTCTGATTTAATTTCAACCTTTTGGTTCTGGTCTGATCTTCTGGGGCAAAAGAAAACAACTCTGTACTATCCTCTATATGACAGGCCTTCAAGTACTTGAAGATGGTTATCATATCACCTCTCAGTCATATCCTATCCAGGCTAAACATACCCAACTCCTTCAACCTTTCCTCATAGGACTTGGTCTCCAGACCCTTCATCTCCGTTGACCTCATCTGGACACGTTCCTGCTTGTCTATATCCTTCTTAAATTGTGGTGCTGAACACAATACTCTTGGTGAGGTCTAACCAGAGCAGAGTAAAGCAATGCCATCACATTGTGTGATTTGGACACTATATTTCTGTTGATACAGCCCAAAATTGCATTTGCCTTTTTAGCTACCACATCACACTGCTGTTCAGTGCATGGTCTACTAAGACCCCTAGATCCTTTCCACAGATACTGCTGCGAAGACAAGTGTCCCCCATCCTATATTTATGCATTTGATTTTTCCTAACTAAATGCAGAACTTTACATTTATCCCCACTGAAATTCATTTTATTTGTTTTAGCCAGTTTTCCAGTCTGTCAAGATCATCCTTGACTCTGTCTCCTATTGTATTTGCTACCCATCCCAATTTAGTATCATCTGCAAATTTAATAAGCATTCTCTCTATCCCTTCACCCAAATCATTGATAAAGATGTTGAACAAAACAGGTCCCAGGAAAGATCCTTGAAGCACTCTACTTGTCACTCCTCTCCAAGAGGATGAGAAACCATTAACAAGCACTCTTTGGGTGCAATCTGTCAACCAGTTACAGATTCACCTAACAGTAATAGGATCCAAACCACATATTACCAATTTGCCAACAAGTATATTATGTGGAATCTTATTAAAAGCCTTACTGTTATCAAGAAGTAGGTAAAGTAGGTAAAGAAGTAGATCAACAGAGCATGTGGGAACATCATTATGACTGTCACCCATGGAGTATGGTTCAATATGAAATTTCTGCTCGTGCACTTTCTTTGAAAACTGTACCAGCACTTTAGGATAGTGGATTTATGGGTTTTAGGATACCCAACCTGTTTTTGGTATGATGAATTTTATGATGGATTTTAATTGTATTTTTATGCATTTGTGTAAGCCACCCTGAGCCTGCCTTCGTAGGGAGGGCAGAGTATAAATCAAATTAAATAAATAAATACATAAATAAATAAAAGATAAACTATGACTACAGTATTCCCCTGATCCAGCAAGGTAGTAACTTTCTCAAAAAAAGAGATAAGGTTAGTCTGACATGACTTGCTCTTGAGAAACCCATGCTGGCTCTTAGTAATCACAGCCATCCTTTCTAAATGCTCAAGGACTGTCTGATTATTTGTTCTAAAACTTTCCCAGGTATAGATGTCAAGCTGACAGGTCGGTAGTTACCCAAATCCTCCATTTCCCCCTTCTTCTTCTTCTTCTTTTTTTTAAATGATATTTATTGGTATTAAAGACAAACAACATAAACATTTGGATTCTCTAAAAAAAAGTTATATGTCTGCTCTGGACAACAACACACTCAGTCAAATTACTAAGAATCTATATAAACATCTAAACATTCTTCTCTAACCATCTATAAAATTTTTGCCAAATGCTATCAAAGACATCATCTTTTTCCCAGTGAAGCTTCATTGTCAAGTTGTCCAATTCTGCTATTTCTGTAATTTTAACTATAAAGTCCTTTCTTGATGGTATATCCTCCTGCTTCCAACATTTTGCGAACAGCATCCTAGCTGCCGTGAGGAAGTGGCTAATCAAGTGTGCATCTACCTTCTTGAGGTTATCAGGCATAATGTTTAACAGAAATATCTCAGGATCAAATGATATTGGTATATTAATTATCTTTCCAAAATCTTTGAGTTTTGAGACAAGACCACCAGGCATGAAAATAAGTACCCTTTTCAGCTTTACATTTCCAACATCTATCTGAAAGGTTGGATTAACATCGTGCTAACACCGCTGGGGTTAAGTGCCAGCGATGAAACATTTTAAAAAGATTTTCTTTCATAGAAGTTGCTTTCATTCTTTTCATATTTTGCCACATTTTTTCCCATTTGACCCATTCAATATTATGGCCTATATTTCTAGCCCAAGTTATCATTGAAGATTTAACTTCTTTATCTTGCATCTTTTGATCTAATAGAAAATTGTATAGTTTTCGGATAAGTTTATCTCCTGCACCCATCAGTATCTTATCAAATTCTGAGTAATCATGATTAATACCTGTTTGTTTGTCTTTCACCACCCTCAATTCAAGCTGGTTCCTCTCCCACCATGACAGTGATATTCCTTAAGCTTCTAACAAATTATTCGCTTTTAATTTTCCATTTTTATCTAATACGTCTCCATAAATGACATGTAGTCATCAAATTTGGAATGGAGATGGCTTCCAGAGGGGCCACCCATGCTGGGATTTTAATATAAAACAGTTTTTTAAAAAATCTCATTCCAGGTTTTTAATAGAGATTTCCTCAGTAGATGATGATTGAAATATGTATGTGTGCTCTGCTTGGCGTACCACAGGAAAGCATGCCATCCTACACCTAGATCATGACCCTCCAATTTTAGGATCCTTAAATCCTTTAATTGGACCCAATCACGGATCCATATCATGGATGCCGCTTGGTAATATAGGCGCCAGTCGGATAGCGCTAGGCCTCCTCTTTCTCTTTTTTCTTGGAGGGGTTTAAGTTTAACTCGGGATTTTTTCTTTTGCCAAATGAAATCTCTTACCATTTTTTCTAGTTTGCATACAAAGGTCAAATTTGTAAGAACAGGGATATTTTTGAAACAGCAAAAGCACCCTTAGCAAAACATTCATTTTTATCACCACCACCCTACCCATCCAAGATAGTTGTTCTTAATTTGTACCAAAAGTTTATCATAGTTATCTTGATACAAGGAACTTAACCTATTTGTCATATAAATACCTAGGTATTTAACCTTTTGGGGGGCACCAAAACCAGTTTTTTCTTGCAATTCTGAGGTTTGTTGCAGTGTACAATTTTTTGTCATAAGCTGTGTTTTAGTCGTGTTTACCCTGAAACCTGCCAGGCGACCAAATTCCTTTAACAGTTCCATTAGCCTATCCGATGAATCCAGCAGGTCCATTAGTATTATCGCTAAATCGTCTGCATATGCTTGAATTGTGTATTCTTCACCTTTGATTTTAATTCCTGTTATCTGTTTATCATTCCTTATGCTCTCCAACAATACCTCTATAGTAAATATGAAAAGCAGATGAGATAGGGGGCATCCCTGGCGCGTACCTTTGAAAATATTTATTTCGGCTGTCATGTCCCCATTTATCAGTATTCTAGCTCTCTGTTTAGTGTAAATAGCTTCTATAGCATTAGTAAAAGATTCTCCACATCGGGATACCTTTAGATGTTCAATCATAAAATCCCAAATGATGTTATCAAAAGCTTTCTCAGCATCTAAAAACACTATCGCCAACTTGAAGATGGGGACATTTGCCCGCCTTCAATCTTGTAGCACCTCACCTGTTCTCCAAGAAGTCTTCAAAATAATGGACAGAGGCTCAGAAATTACATCTGCGAGTTCTTTTCATACCTTTGGATGCAGTTCATCTGGCCCTGAGGATGTAGTTTCATTTAAAGAAACTAGGTGTTTATGTACTACTCCTATGCCGATCCTAGACTGCATTATCAATGCATTATCAATGACATTGTCAATGACAGCCTAGAATTTAATGATGTAAAATGGATAATCACAGCATTTAGTAAATTTGGCTGAATCATAACCAACTAGATGTACTTCAGTGCTGTCACTTCCAAATATGAATTTCAAGCTTTATTTTACTTAATTTATATCCCACCTTTCTCTCGAGTGGAGAAACAAAGCAGCTTACATTATTCTTCTTTCCTCCATTTTTATCCTCACAACAATCCTATGAGGTAGATTAGGCTATGAGTGTATAACTGGCCCAAAGTCACCTAGTGAGCTTCCATGGCAGAGTGGGGATTCAAACCTGGGTCGCCCAGATCATTGTCTGAAATACGCAATCACAGTCACACAAATATTCTGGCACATTTTTGTTATACACCTTACCTGGAGCAAACCATAGAAATCCCAAGAAAATCTCGGAGAAAACACAAAATGGCTTCATGGCCAAAAGGTGATCTCAAGGACACTAAGAGAAAGGAGAAAGCAAGTCATGGGGGTAAAAAAAAGCAAGTTAACTGAGTGGAGATGTGCTTGGGTATGAGCCTATTATCTGATTTCATGCAAAATGTAGAATTTTCTGTGCTCCCAGACAGAAACCAGATCGCTGATTATGGCAGGGATTTATATGGTACACATTGAAGAATTTCCTCCTTTGGTGCCGTGACCTTCTGAGCTCAGACAAGGGGCAGAATCCAGCAATGTGCAAATGGAAAAAGTACATAGTGTACTTTCGGTTGCAGAAGAAATTGCACAAAAGTTTGTGCTACATCTCCCTCTCCCAACCCAAATTGTAGAACGTACAAAAATTCTCAGTTTCGTTGGTTTGACAATTTTGATTCTTCAAGTCGGTTCTTTCTAAGCTGAGGGATGAAACTGCAGCCACTGCATGATTCCAATTTAAAGATGAAGTTACCAAAGTAAAGACATTTGAATGAAGAATGAAATTGATGCATACATCCATACAGTGAGAGACTTCAGATATGTGGATCCCAGGACATAAATAACTTAAATTAAAAAATGGCACCCAAAATGAACCCAGAAACAAAAAGGGAGTCAATATAATTACTCCAAATCTGAAAACAAACATTCTTTTACATCCCTAAGATTTTTCCTCCATCTAGAAACACATGTCCCAGATCATAATGAAGAAATATACTCACCATCCAGAAAAAAATGACAGAGGTGGGAAGACAGTGAATGGCCTGACCACTTCAAGTCTTTTTATGTACTCTGCAACTGTGCTGTGTCTCCTTTTACTAGTTCCATTATAAACGCTACATTAACGTTCAAGATTTTCATGACAGTTCCTTGACATGCTTTACAAGTTTTATAATACTTACCTCCTACACACATCTTGGGATAGATCTTTAAACACTATGTAAAATAAAATTCATCCACGTTCCTGAAGCAATTAGAATATGTACTTGAAGGTAAATATCATAGTTATCCTTTCCTCTTAATCACCATACATCTCAGGGATTCCAGCATCTTTTAGTCATAGAATTCCATGGCTAAAGATGTCAGCTGGAACTCTGTCTTTTGAATTGCCACTTAGCAATGACATAATGATTGCAGGGGCTTTGTTGACCCTTTTGTTAATGGTAGCAAGGCTCTATCACTCACCAAGAGCTATAAACAGAAAGAAAGGGGGATTGTTGTTTTTGTTGTTGTTGTTCAGTCGCACAGTCGAGTCCGACTCTTCGTGACCCCATGGACAAGATCTCGCCAGAAAGGGGGATATGCATGTTTAAATCTCTCCTATATTATAAAAGCAATTTGGAGTTGCAAGATTCTATGCGCTCCCTCAGCCATTGGCCTGTCAGCTGCCACTCAAGACTACTTGTGCGCCATTGGCTGTGTACTGGGTCTGCTCCTCTTCCCCGCCCATTCCCCCTTCAGCTACCGTGCCCTCTCAGAATTAGCTCCGAGGCTCCCCCAGATATTCTTCCACTTCCAAGCGATCCATCGCCCACATCTCGAGGGGGCACCGAGGGACTGGGGCTTCCACCTCATGGGCAGAGCCCACAGGGAACGTGGCCCTGCCATCCAGCTCTTCCTATGGGTCAGTGCAACTGGCTGCCGGGAACACCTGCTGTGGTGGGTGGGCCATTGTACTCACCTAATGCGGGCCCTGCTCCCCTTCCCTTCTCTTACCTAGTGTCGCCACAACAACCAGCCTGCAGAGTGCCATCCCCACCAGTGCCCAGGTTCCCATCACCACGGTGCTTGGCATTTCACTGAAGCTCACCTTTGCAGGAGGAAGGCCTATGCCTGGCAGCCTCTCCCCAAGGCACCGGGCAGGAGCTGACCCCACTCAGTCAGGGGAGACAAATGCACCGAGTCCGCAGGCTGGTCTGACCCGAGCACAACTCGATGGACTGGCAGAAGTCTGCCAACACACTGCCAGGGAAGCTCCGCCTGGAGAGTGAAATGTGGCTGCAGTGCTCTCAAGGACAGTGGCACATGAGCTTGCCTGCCGGGTGACGCCGCTCACTTCTTTATTGAAGCTCCCTCAGAAGAGGCAGAGCCTGACTAGTGGCAGCAGTGGTGACTCCATGGGCCTGCTGTGGCTGGGGGGAATCCTGTGTGGCATCCCCATCTGCCTCCCACCTTGCCCTAGGGTAGGCAAGCCCAGCCCACCATGCCGGCCTCCACTATCCTCCTCCCCCTCTCCCCGCACCCAAGGCTTCCTGCACACCCTGCTCCGTACCAGGACAGAGGGAGGAGAGAACTGGCAGTCCCTCACTTGAGGGGGGAGGCCCACGCACAGCCTTGCTGGCCTGGCAGGCCCTGCCTTGGGGGGAACGGGGGAGAGGCCCGTGGCTGCCCTCACTGGCCCGGTGGGCCCTTGCCCGGAAACACCACAGCTGACCGTGCTGGCCCGGCAGGCCCTGGCTCAAGGGGGGGAGGCCTGCAGCTGATTTTGTGACTTTCTTTCTACAGCCCGCTGTAGTAAATAAATAAAGAGAAAATCCCCAGAATGATGAAGAAATGAATAGCAGTGGGTATGTATGCATTTGGAAAGTGATTGAAAACAATGGCAAAGTTGCAAAGCATATTCATCTTGAAATATTAAATAAGACTAATTAATCAATCAACCTACTGTCAATCAACCATTTATTACAGCGAAAGCCAGCAACAATGTCAGATCACAATAATAGCCAGTGATTTAGTGATAATACAAAAATAAAATCTAAGGTATAAAGAGAATAACATCCAAGATTTAAAAAAAAAACAAGTTACAGCATATCTTCCATTAAAAGGGATTTAAGTTTTCTGATCAATAAGCAACAAAATCTGGCCACAGCATAAGATATGAGGCTTTGAGTATCTTCTAGGAGAAAGTTACGCAAGGTTTCTGGCCTAAACTTCAGATAAGATTGCAGGGGGTTAAATTTAGACCATTATTCCTGATAAAATTTACAATAAAAAGTACATGGGTGGTGGATTCCATCATATTAGACTTACATGGACATAATCATTCCCAAAACATTTTTTCCCAAATGTCCTGTTTGGCAAAAATAAACCCCAGAGACAACACATTCTACCATGGGGGATTTTAAGTATTGAAAGGTGGGAGACAATTATCAATACAAGGCTTTTATTCAGAACATTACTCAGCTCTAATCTGACTCTGCGAAGAGCAGCATCCAAATTTATACTGTTCCAAAGTTACATATACAATGTAATTACTTTCATGAGGTCTGATTGGACCTAAGCAGAGCTTTCTGATAGGATACTCTGTATGGCTTTAGGACCACTAGAAGGTTTTTATTACGCAGCCAATCACCACAGAGGAAGCTAGGATACCTTAGCATAAACCGTAACTAAACAGCTTAGAAATAACTCAGAACATAACACTCCTCCCCCCTTGGTTTAAATAAGATAATCCCTAAGTAGGTAGGAGCACGTCTCATTTGGGCAGACCTCGCAGTAGCGACATACATTCTGGAGAATGCTTGTCATGTTGGGTGCCCTGGAAAGGGCCAGAGTCCATGATGTCCAGGGGCCTGTCAGCTCCGGCAAAGGCCTGAATGGGTTCCGAGTTTGTTTGGCAAGGTGCCAACTCAACTGATGGACTGGACGCCACAGTGCCCCGAGCAGGAGACTTTTCCCTGCGAAGAGCAGGCACAGCAGGCAAGGGCGGCTGAATGGGTATGGCTGTTCTGATGGGAAATGTTTCCCTATGTTGACCATCGGCCTCCCAGGCTGGAGGTGACAGCCACAGGTCCTCGGAAGGATGCATCTCCTGGGCACCAACAGTGCTCTCCAATGGGAGAACTCCTGGACAGGGAACAGGAACTAGGGTGCATTGCAATATCTCACCCCTAGCCAGCCAGAGACATCTGAGTTGGGCCAGGTGGCAGTGGTGGACTTGCCCTGCATTGTCCCACACCTCGTACAAGATGGGCCCTGTAGAACAGAGAATGACAGCTGGGACCCAGTGCGGACCTTCCCCATAGTTACGAGCATAGACCGTGTCATCTGGAGCGAAGGTCTTTGTGCTCCTGGAGGCAATGGGGTCACAACTAGTATCTGGCGCAATGTCCAGGTGAATGCGGCTCAACCTAGTAGACAGCTTGCGGCCCATGAGAAGCCCTGCTGGACTCTTTTCTATAGCTGAGTGGGGTGTAGAGTGTTGGTGGAGCAAAAAGTCAGTGAGTTTGGTTAGAAAGTTCCCTTCAGAGTGCGTCCTTCGTGGTTTTTACCATGCGATCTGCCTGGCCATTCGTCTCCGGATGAAAAGGAGCCGAGGTGACGTGTCTGATGCCCCTCTCGTCCATGAACCTCTGGAACTCAGCAGAGGTGAATTGAGCTCCGTTGTCCGAGACGAGGAGGTCCGGTAGGCCAAAAGTGGCAAACAGATGGCCCAGGCAGCAGGTGACGATGGCTGTAGTCATGAAAATGACAGGAAACACCTCCAGCCATTTGGAGTATGCATCCACGATCAGCAGGAGTGTTCTGCCCTGAAATGAGCCAGCAAAGTCAATGTGGATACGGGACCATGGATCCTGTGGCTTTTCCCATGGATGAACAGGGACTGAGGGAGCTTCTGGCCTCGACTCCTGACAGGGCTGGCACGTTCAGACCCAGCGCTCGATTTGTTGGTCGAGTCCTGGCCACCAGACATAGCTTCTCACTATTGCCTTCATTTTTACAATGTCGGGGTTCCCCACATGTAGGTCATCCAAAACTCGCTGTCTCAGTTGGGGAGGGACCATGACCCTGCTCCCCCAAAGGAGACATCCCTTGCTCACTGACAATTTTGCTGAGCGCAACTGGAACAGCTGGAACTCAGCCTCAAGCTTCCTGGGTGGCCATCCCCTCCACACGTAGTTGAAAACGCAGCTGAGTGTACAGTCCCAGGCAGAGTAGGAAATGACGTCGGCCACTGTGAGTGGAGGAGCATTTCCTGAATCTGGGCCCAGTGTTGCTCAGGCAGTGGTAGATGGCTGAGGGCATCGGCATGCCCGATGGCTTTTCTGGGCCTATGGACGAGGCTGAAGTCATAGGCGGAGAGGAGGATGGGCCCAACACATCATCCACAGTGATAGAATCTGCGGTGTTTGGCGATCCTTCGTGAAGATACCAAGCAGCAGTTTGTGGACGGTGACAATTTCGAATTTATGACCGTAGATGAAATCGTGACATTTCTTCACCACTGCAATGATTGGCAATGCCTCCCAGTATATCTGGGCATAATTTCTCTCTGCTGCAGATAGAGTCCTTGAATAGAACGTTATGGGGGCCTCCCAGCCAGTTGGCAGCTTGTGGCTGAGGACTGTCCCGATCCCATAGGGCGATGCATCGCAGCCTAAAACGAGGGGCTGTTGCTCATCATAGTGGACGAGTACTCTGTCGGAGACCAGAAAAGCTTTGACGGCTTGGAACCCAGCTTGCTCCTTGCGACCCCAAGCCCACAGAGCTGTTTTGTCTACTAGCCAATGAAGAGGCTTAGTGATGGCTGCTTTCCCCGGTATGAAGGAGTGGTAGAAATTAAGGAGTCCTAAAAAGGACTGTAGCTCTTTCTTCGATTTTGGTGGGGGTGCTTTGCAGATCGCAGCAACCTTCTTTGGCGCAGGATGGATGCCATCTTTGTCCAGGAGAAAACCCAAGAATTTGACTGCGGGGACGAAGAATTCACACTTCTCCCTTTTTACTCGAAGGCCAGCCTTCTGTAAACGACTGAGCACCTCTCAGACGCAGACAGTCAGTTCCAATTCTGAGGCTCCTGCTATCAGTACATCATTAAAATAGGGGATGATGCCTGTCAATTCCTTAAGAAGGCGCTCCATCAGTTCTTGGAAAATCCCGAGGGCAACGCTTACCCCAAACTGCAATCAGTTTACCTTAAAGGCACCTCAATGTGTCACAATGGTCTGAGTCTCGGCTGTGGCTGTGTCGACAGGCAGTTGGTATGCCTGTGCCAAATCAATTTTGGCGAACACCCGGCCCCCAGAGATGGATGCTAGAAGATGGCTCACCACAGGAACCAGGTATGCATGCTGCTGCATGGCCTTGTTGAGGGTGCACTTGTAATCTGTGCACAAGCAAACCAAGCCATCTGGCTTTATCGGAGTGACCATCAGGGTCTCCCATTTGGCATTGGGAACTGGTTCCAGTATGCCCTGAGCTAGCAGTTTGTCAATTTGCTCATCAATGCAAAGCTTGACGGTGAAGAGTGCTCGTCGTGGTATGAGGCGTATGGGTTGAACTGCAGGATTAAAATCAAAAGAAATCATGTTCCTTTGGAAATCAAAAAGTTGCAGACTGCACTTCTGGAGACGGCGTGCAGAGAACCTGGGACAGACTTGTTGAAATGTGTTCCACGAGACAATTGACAGTGCAGAACCTGAATCAACCTCCATCTGACAAGCACGACCTTCAAGGAAGACAGTAACCTTGACCTTGAGACATGTGTGAAGACCTTGGTGGATGTTAGGTGATTGGTGTAGTCCTCTGACACTCTTGCTTCATTACTGTATTTCAGCCGTTGATTGAACAAATGAGAGGATGAAAAACAAGATGAGTGGTGAAACGTACTCGAAGATCTTTCCGGACGATGGAAGACCGTGCGACAAGCAACAGACTTTAACAATGTGGCCCGTCTTTCCACAAGAACGACAACTAGCATCGCGAAACTGACAGTCTCTACGAGCATGTGCGCCACCGCAATCGGCACACGCTCCTCTTCGTGGGCTTTTCTGAGAATGGTGCTGCTTCTGCTTGGCTCCTGTTCTGTGGACTCCATCATCAGATGATTCTGATTGGTCATCTCTGGAATCAGATGAGTCTGTGGTAATGCCATGGTGAACACTGTTGGTGCAGCATGACATGTGACTCTGAGCACACAATAGCAATTCATGAAGAGCAATGTTGGCAGCCTCCATTCTCAGCGCTTCTTCAAGTGCCGGTTCGTGAGTTCTTTTTTCAACAGAAGCGCTCACCTGATGCTGTCATCTCTAAGGCTGCAGAGCAAATGATCCATCAGGACTGAATCTAAATTTGGGAACTGGCAGTCATGAGCAGCCCTTTGCAGGGTGGCAATGTATTCAGTGACAGACTCGCCCTCTTTCTGGCTTCATTGGTGGAAGGCACATCGGTGTACGGCAGCACATGTCTTAGGCGTAAAATAGTTGTTGAGTTGTGCCTTGATGATGCCGAGAGGTGTCTCCAGTAATTTGGACAGAGCTACTAAGTCCCGAGCAATGTCGAATACAGCCTGGCCACAGGTACTCAAGAAAGTGGCGTGGCAGACATCGTCTTCTTCAATACCGTTTGCTATAAAGAAGCATTCAAAATGGTCGAGGTAGGATTCCCAGTTCCCAACCTTGGGGTCGAACAGTTTGATATGGCCCTTGGATGCCATGCCCATAGTGATTTAGCTCTAGGTGCCCTCAGTGATTTTAGCTTGGGCAGGTGAGAGTGATTTCCCCATTTGGTTAGGCCTGATATCCCATCCTCATCGCCAGTTTTAAGTATTGAAAGGCAGGAGACGATTATCAATACAAGACTTTTATTCAGAACATTACTCAGCTCTAATCTGACTCTGCAAAGAGCAGCATCCAAACTTATACTGTTCCAAACTGAACTATATTCAATGTAACTACCTTCATGAGGTCTGATCGAACCTAAGAGGAGCTTTCTGATAGGATACTCTGTATGGCTTTAGGACCACTTGAAGGTCTTTATTATGCAGCCAATCACCACAGAGGAAGCTAGGATACCTTAGCACAAACCATAACTAAGCAGCTTAGAAATAACTCTGAACATAATAGGGGACATGGAATTTAACCAGCTATTCCAGGTCCCAAGTAAGAGACCCTAGTCAGGAGTTAACCTCTTCAGCCTTTTCCCACCACTCCTGGTAGAAATTGGATTCCTTGTAATACCACCACTAGATATTTTAGAACCTTTGGCAACTATACCATCTCATTTTTTCCTTGCAAAGACTGTGTCTCAAAGGCTCTTCCTTTGGAAGAGATGTATACAAATCTTCTTTAGATCACGCTATGATTTGGTTCCCTATTGTGAATTATTTAATTGATCAGGATGCAATCCCTAGTACAGTTAATGACTTAAACCTATGGTAAGATGTGAATGTCTCATTGATCTGAAAAATGTAACCTGATACTGTAACTTTGAAAATGTAATACTCTTTTTAGCAACTCTAGCACTCTTTTCCTGTATACTCCAACTTACCCGTTTTGTTAATTGCTATTTTTCTTTGCATTTATTAATAAAATGTTATTTTTAAAAAAGGCTCTTCCTTTATAGTTAGGTTGGTGGAAGACTTAACATCTGTTTAATGAACACACGAAATAGGGGGAACAACTTCTGGCTTTTTGGCTACCGTCTTACAGCAGTATTCCGGCCTTACATGGCCACCCCTTTTCTCTGAAGGTGCCAGCCAGCTGACTTGGAAAAGAGGAATTAGACAGAACTCCTTCTTTCCTTTTCATTCTCCCAGTTGGTACAAGCAAAGAATCTGCCCACTTCTGCAATAAGAGCAATATGACATAGCTGGAATATAAAATGAGAGCCCACCCCTAGTCAGTTAGCTGCCCATTTGACGGGGGTAATGCTGTCCTCTAAATGCTGATCCTGGAAGGATGCTGTGTGGTGCACACATGAGCTAGTGTTTAAGCTGGTGCTTGTGGACGATACATGAGTTGTGATTTTACCTTTATCCCCCTCTTCACTGCAGCCCCACTCATCACATGTTTATAGAACCGCATAGGTCCTGTGACTCCCAAAAGATGTTCGGGGTGTACGCTTTCAAGAGTCATAGCTCCCTTTGTCAGATATCTGACTCTGTAAAATGTATATCCCCAACATCTTGTTGGTCTCTAAGGTGCTACTGGACTCAAATCTAGGTTTTCTACTGCAGGCCAACACAGTTACCCTTTGACACTTCATTATATCATATTGAGCTTGAATATTGATTTAGACCACAGGTGACCACCTATCATTTTCTTCTTTGATCTTCTATGAAGAAACATGAAGTCATTTTTAATTCATTCAAATCTCTGGGAAGTAAGGTGATTAAGACAGAAAGCATATGATGTTTTTTATTGTTGCAAATGTTGTACAATAATTGTTTCAGGTCCATGAGCCATCCTTGTTTTGACAGGTACACAATGATCCCAGGATCATTCCCAAATGTTTGCAAAAGTTAAGAACTATAAAGTTATAAAATTGATAATGCATGTCAAGGAACACTGAGACAAAAGTTAATGAAATATTTATCATGTAAATAATGAAAAGGGAACATGTTGTACTAGCAAAGGATGTCTCAAGATGTGAAGTCTAAGATTTTTTTTCTTCCTCTGTCAATTCACTGGACCATGATGATATCAATTATGTGTAATATGGGATGTTCGATTCTAGACTGAGAAGTAAACTTACACTATTTCTTTGCGGTGGTAAAAATGTTAGCACCTGAAAGAAAACTACTGAAGTCTAGGAACCAGAGTAATAGAAGGATCTGGCCCAGTGAATCTATCAAGGAATCTGTAAGACAATGAATATACTGTGCATAGTATGTTCAAAAGAAGTACATGATGAGGTTGTAAAAGGCAGGAAGACACAGCAGCAAGGAGGAAGCCATGTCATGAGGGCAAAGTGAAGACAATTCTGGACAAGGAGGACGTGACATTATCCATTGAGTCTGGATTCCTATACCTTGAGTATCATCCCCAGTGCTATAAACCTGGGGTGTCAAACATAAGACCAAGGGGCTGGAACCGGCCCATTCAGGGCAGCCCAGGAGCAACTAGTGCAAGGGAGGGAACAGAAGACTCCTTGGGGGAGAGGGCAGAGCCACTCCGACTGTGGCTTCAGCATGGTGGAGCAACCTCATCTGCAGCAGTCACAGTGTGGGAGCGTCTGCCCAGGGCTGCACCGCTGGCTTTCCAGTCCGCCCATATGGGTTTTCCTTTGCACCCCTGCTCCCAGCCCACGGGGCCTTGCAGTGAGGATACACCAACACGGAGCTTACAAGCTGCTGGCCTTTATACAGTTTATATCTCCGGTAACTGGCATTACATTTTATGGCACACATGGCTAGGCCCAACAAAGTGTCATTTATGTCAAATCCGGCCCTCGTAAGAAATGAATTTGACACCTCTGCTATAAACTGGAATTAATATGAGCATATATTAATCAGGAATAGCCTGCAAAATGAAGACATGACAGGGGACAAATCCACAGTCCTACCTAAAAGACTTTTTTCCTGGCAATGCAAACTGTGAACTACCAATACTGCAGGGACCTTAGGCGATTCCACAGGGCCTGTAAGGCAGAGATGTTCCGCCAGGCTTTTGGTTGAGGACAGCAACGGTTTCCATCCTGGCTGGCACCCTTTTCCACTCTTGCTGCTTCTCATATCTGCCTTGCCCTCCTCTCCCCTGCCCATGAAGCAGCCAACAGTCTGAAATTGGATAAATTAGTACACACCATCTGATCTGTTTGAAATGTGCTACTAATGTTTTAATTGCTTTTTTCTGGAATTTGTTTCCCCTGGGTCTTTTTTTCTGAAACACCATAATTTCAGGTTTCCGGAAGTCTGAAATGCCTCTGCTGTTTGGCAGTGCATCAGTGCATCCGTGAGAGAGCCATTAGCTAAGGTTATGGCAAGGTAGCCAGTAGCCCGAAATGCCCCAAGTGGGTGAGACATGACTGCGGCCTAATCTCTGCTGGCCTGAAGAGGTGCCTGTATTGTGCACAGCCCCCCCCCCAATAATAATGAATTATTTACTGAACAGAACAGGACCAGTGTAAGGGCATGTATGGATCAAGGATGACCCCTCTCCCATTCTCAGGCTCTGAACCCGTAACTACCTGGGGCCCCGGGGGTCTCGCTGGGTCCTGGTCCTTTGTTGAGGCTTTTTAGCTTCTGGGTTCCCTTTTGAGGATGTAAGTAGACATTCAGCAAATACTTCTGATGCAGCAGATTAAAAACTATCCCTGCATTTATTCAATCATTATTGATGGTAGAGGCAAAGCTTGGGGTTATGTTGTGGGGTATATGAATCTGATTTTTTTTTCCTTCTGTCTTTGTTGTTGATTAATGTTATTGTTCTCATGGTTGTATCAGGTTTTTACTGCAAATCTACTTGAGCTCATCTGGAGAAAGATGGGGTACAACTGTTTCAAATAAAATTAAAAACACATTCAATAATAAAGATCTGTTGAGAGATCCAACTGAAGTGTGTTTGTTTGTCTGAGTCATTACTAGCAAAGTAGCAGTCTACCCAGCAATGGTCTGATCAGAGTTGAGGACCAATTTGTGAAGATTTAGTTATGTTCAGAGCGGCTTACAAACTCCTTTCCCTTCCCCTCCCCACAACAGACACCCTGTGAGGTAGGTGGGGCTGAGAGAGCTCTTGACAGAAACTGCTCTTTTTCATGAACAGCTCTTATCAGAAGTATGGCTTGCCCCAAGGTCATCCAGCCAGGTGCAAGTGGAGGAGTGGGGAATCAAACCCAGTTTTCCCAGATTAGAGTCCGTGCATTTAACCACTACACCAAACTGGCTCTCTACAGATGGCCACCACGTGTGAGGGCTCACACTGTGACTGTCCACCATCTTCAACACACCAGCCCAGCTGCAGGAATCCATGACCCCTGTTGGGAGCGACTGCACATCCCAAGAAGCCGGATACCCAAGCATCCTGTGTTAGCTGCGGAGACACGCACGAGCTCAAGACATGCTGTTTCCGCGATGCTGTCTGCCGAACATGTGGAAAGCGAGGCCACATCACCCACGATCCCGCAGCGCCTGGAGGAAGATATCCATTCATCAGGAGGATCTGGACCTGCATACGCTGACCGTCAACCACCACCAGCACCAGGTAATGAATTTGCCCCCAGAAGCCCCTAACAAAATGCATGTTACTGTATTAATTGAGGGGTCCACCTGTATAATGGAACTGGACATGGGCTCCTCATTTTCCATAATCTCTGCAGAGACATTACATAAACTCTGCCCCGGGGGTGGCCCTCCTAAAGCAGCCACAGGGTCTGTCCCTCCGGGACTTCCAGAAGAACCCCGTGGCCATCAAGGGCTGGGGCAAATTCAGGGTACAATTCAGAGACTTTGATGGACCTTTAGAATTGCTGGTGGTGGAAGGGAAACTCACGAGCCTGCCGAGACTTGTGTGGTTTGGGCCCCTGGGATTTGCGGTGATGGGCATAAACTCCATAAAGCCTCAGAACTTTAATTTGGTCTGTGAGGAGTTCCCAAAGGTTTTCGTGAGCATGCTTGGCCGCTACTCTGGTACCCCGGTTTCACTTGAACTTGACCCCACGGTGCGGCCCATCCGAATGATGGTCAGGCAGCCCCCGTTAGTGTTGCAGCCCAAGATAAAGGTCGAACTGGACCGCCTGGTGGAACAGGGAGTGCTAGAACCAGTGCCGCATGCCTGCTGGGAAACCCCGGTTAAGCCTAATGGGGACGTCAGAATTTGTGTAGATTATAAGTCTACCATTAACAAGGCACTTCAAGACCATGCGTACCTGGTACCGGTGGTCAGTCATGTGTTGGCCTCCTTGGTGGGGGCAAGGGCTTTCAGTAAGCTGGACTTGGCCCAGGCCTATCAACAGCTGCTGGTGGACAACACCACCGCCGAAGCCCAAACTATAGTAACCCACCAGGGGGCTTTCAGAGTGCAGCAGCTGAAATTTGGGGTGAGTGTGGCACCTGGTATTTTTCAAAACATGATGGATTGTCTCCTCAGAGGCATCCCAGGAGTCCACCGTTCTTCAACAATGTTTTAATCGCGGCTCTGGACTCTGGGACCTTTGCAGCGTGGCTCCAGGCAGTGCTCGAGCGCTTCAACGCCACCGGCCTGAAGGTGAAACGGGAGAAATGCCTCCTGGGGGTGCCATGGGTGGAATTCTTGGGGTTTGCGGTAGATGCCCAAGGAATTCACCCTACACAAGATGGGATACGTGCCATCAGTCAAGTGCCCACACCCTCATCTAAGGCAGAGTTGCAGGCCTTCCTGGGACTTTAAAATTTTTATCACTCATTCCTCCACCCCAAGACCAACATAACTGAGCCTCTTCACCAACTCCTTGACAAACATGCTCCATGGGTCTGGGGTCCTAAACACACCACTGCCTTCTGGGCAGTAAAATAACTGTTGGTCTCCAATAATGTCCTTACCCACTTCGATGAGTCCCTGCCTGTGGTGTTAGCTTGCAATGCTTCTCCCTACGGGGTGGGGGTGGTCCTGGGACACTAGCTGGCTGATGGCCACAAGGTTCCCGTGGCCTATTACTACCATCTGCTGTCGGCAGCTGAGCAGAACTGTGCGCAAATAGACAAAGAGGCCCTTGCGATCGTGGCTGGCATGAAAAAAATTCACGACTACCTGTATGGGCAGGCCTTCACGATTGTTACCAACCACAAACCCCTCTTGAGCCTGCTTGCTCTGGACCACCAGACCCCCCAGATTTTGTCTCCCCGGGTGCTACACTGGTCCATCTTCCTTGTGGGCTACCAATACTCACTGATCCATTGCCCTGGTAAGGTGATGGGCCACGCAGATGCCCTGAGCTGCCTCCCGCTGCCTTTCTCTGACTCTGACCCCACCCCGGTGCACTGCATCGCCTTGAGGACCTGCCTGATCGCCTGGTTCAGGTGGAGTAGGTGTTGTGACACACAGCCCGGGATGGCATCCTTTTCCGGTTCCTGGACTGGGTGGGGAGGGGGTAACCTGCCGGCACAGTGGGGCCCAAGTTCTTGGCATTCTTGGGCTCCTACTGTCCTCCTACTGTCAGCTATGCTGCCATGATGTTTATGGGTGAGAGTGCATCTGCTTGACCTGTGTACCAACTGCTGTCCCATTCCTTCGTCAGTGCTTATCTATGACCTTGCTAGCTGCCTGTGTAGTGTCTTCCCATCAATTACCCATAGGATAAGTTTCGATTCCCAGCTTTGGCTTTAATGGCCTGGGGCCCCATTCTCCTGTGTGCGGGAGTCAGGCCGATTGGCCTAGGAGTGGGGGGGTGCATACGAATACCCTATATCCCATTATGCTTGTAGGAAAGTAGCCATTCCTAACAGTGACAATGTTACTGCCTCTATAGCTCTTACATTAAAGTATAACCTTATGATAAGCGTGCACTCCTTTGTTTAGCTGTGGAACCTGACACCCACAAAGGGTGCTTGTTGTGGGGAAGCTGGGTGGTGATACCGCCACCCCTGCAAGAGCGAGTACTCACCGCCCTACATGAACACCAGAATGAAAGCCCTGGCCCAGAGCTATGTATGGTGGCCGGGGTTGGACTGTGAGGTTGAGGATACTGTAAAGCGCTGCCAGAAATGTCAAGAGTCACAGCCTGAGCCCCCGAAAGCACCAGTGCAACCATGGGAGTCGTCCCACAAGCCATGGGCAAGACTACATTTGGACTTTTCCGGGACCGTCCAGGGACAGATCTTCTTTATACTAGTCGATGCTTACACGAAGTGGCTGGAGGTAACACCGGTCCCGTCGACCTTGTCCCGGTCAGCCATCCGCACTGTTAGCCGAACTGCTTTATCTACAGCAGAGGCAAGACTAGATGTCTGGGGTCCTTTTGCCTATGTATACAGAAGTCCAAAACCGACCCAAGGAATTTCCCAGTGGTATTAACGGAGACGAGACTAGTACCTTGAAATCAAGTTGTTCTTTTTACTAAGTAATAATATTTGGTTCACATACATACAAAAACGGAATCACACAATCATACAAGTTTCTCAGGGTTACAGGAGTAGGAAATAGTCACTTTTATATTAAAGTACGGGAAGGGAAGTAGCAAATACTTATCTGATCCGAAGCTTGACCTTCTCAATGAAGAATACAGGAATAAAACTAGAATAACTATAGAAAATCTATATGCACACGGTTGGAACCTGCCAAACACGTGTGGACCTTTGTGGCTGCAGTCCACGAGGTCAGTAAGAACAAAGAGTTACTTATACAGCAGAGCTGTGAGTAGATAGCTTAAGAGAGAAGATGGCTAGCGGGGTTCAAACTGTTGAACCTCACTTTATATAGGGGGGCTCTTGGGGGCTGGCATTGATGACATCCTCCTTGTCCCTCCTACCTATAGTCCGTCCCAGGACATAACATTATTGGGTATTAAGCAATGATGTGCCTACCTAAGAGGAGTGGGCAATATTGAAATCTAAACCTTTAACTCAGGGGATGCATCTGGTCAAGGTGTGAAGATCGTAACAAGGCAACCTTTGATGTGTAGAGAGATGTAGCTTGGTCTCAAGCCATAAAACGAGCATTTAGCAGGAAACTGTCTTTTTGGATGCAAACCAGATACCAAGGGTTACGTGTCTCCTTACAGTTCATGCACGGTGGTTGAAACCATAAAAGTTGTCGTTTGTGCTGACCTACAATGGCGATGCCTTCTTCTTCCTCAGGCTGGGGCCGTGTGAGTGCAAACCTCATTAGCATAAAGTGCAGGCAGAGCATCTCTTCAGGCATTCAGAGCACACAGCTTTCCCAAACCCATAGGGAGTCATAGTCACAGTCCATGGCAGTGAGCTTGTGTGTGTGTGTCAGCAAACATAAATACATAAAAGCAAATATTCAGTTCATCTGCTAACGTTACAATGTGGTGGATCTTTAGCTCCCTCGGCATACCTGACTTATTGATAACTGACAATGGCACAGCCACGGAGTTTCAGGAGTTCATGCAATATTATGGTATACAGCACATATGCTCCACTCCCTTTCACCCCACAACCAACGGCCAGGTAGAGTGCATGGTCCAGAGTACAGAAGAGGCACTGTGCTGCATGGACTGGGGGGAGTGGGACTACAAGCTGGCCACCTTCCTATTCAGCCAGCACACAACCTCTTACTCCAACACCGGCCGCAGTCCAGCGGAGCTGCTCATGGGATGCTGCCTGACGACCCAGCTGGACCACATCCATCCAAACGGAGCGCCAGAACACAGTGCAAGCTCCAAAGACCAGGAGGCCCTATGAGGATTCTTCCCGGAGGAACCTCCTGATGGCACTGGTATTTCTGGCCACTGTGTGATACAGAGTGTTGGACTGGATGGGCCTTTGGCCTGATCCAACATTGGCGTCTCTTATGTTCTTAGGTTCTTAACCTATGTATGCCAGGAACTATGGCCGGGGTCCCACCTGGGTTCCGGCAAGAGTCATCCAGGTGACCGGGCCCCTCTCATATGAAGTCTGCTGTGATGACGGCCAGCTGTGGAGGTGGCACATTGATCAACTGCACCACCACATCCTGCCCACGGCCACAGAGGTATCAGACGACAACAACCCTTCTCCCAGGGAACCAGATGCTACCAATCCACCTCACCCAGGGACAAGTGCTCTATCCGGAAGGGAGGACAGTGGAAATGTGGAACCAACAGGCAACCCAGAGCCCAGCAGCACACCAGCCCCAGCAGCGACCCCCGCGGCAGAGGTTCCTTCCCTGGAGTCAACAAGAACAGTGCCAGGGAGCCCAGCCCCAGCTCCGGATGTCTGCCGCTCCACGAGGGAGCGAAGGCATCCCACATACCTCAAAGACTATGTCAGCTAGGGGTAATCTGGACCAAGAAGGGAGGGGTGTTGTGTACCCAGAGAAACTGCACACGCGGTCGGGTCCACACGTGGCCATGTGAATGGCCTAAGCTTCGCTTCCAAAGACAATAGCCCGATCGGATCCTAGGGCGCACCTATCGGATGGCTAGGATCCGAGAATTGACCTATGGGACTTGGGTGCACTGTAAATATCCTATCAGAGGTGTGGGTGTGTGTTTGGGTGTGGTTTGCTACGGGGATATAAGCTGGCCTCTGGCCCGGCTACTTCATCTCTCTCAAGTTCTCTATATGCATCAATAAAGTATGAGCTGAAATCACTCCGCTATGCCTCAGTCTCAGTACTTTATAGGTTCTGTCAAGAAGCCCTTCAAATAGTCATCAAAAGCAGCACAGTCAATGCAAATTTACACAAATACAATTTGGAAAGTGGAACAGAATGAAACGTATTAGTGAAATCCAAAGAAATGAACCATGCTGTCCCTGCAAAAACCTCATTGCTCCTCATTACCACCAAAATTGGGATGAGAATCACAGGGTTCATATTCTTAAACTTATTTATCAGATTTAAAAGAACCATCTGGTTTCCACACTGGCCAGCTAATAATGCTTGACATTTGCACTAACACTTTTAGCTTCAGTATGCATCCAATTATCTCTGTCATTGCTTGCAAAGGTTCAGCAAAATACTTAAATTATTTCTGGGCTGTGGGCAGGGCTGGTGCCAGGGGGTTTTTTTTGCACACTAGATGAGGCTACCTTCTGGCGCTCCCCCCCCCCATACGCCCACCAATTTTGAAACATAAATATGCACATGGCACAAATTGCAGGCTCAAAAGCATCCTTTAGCATCACCTGTGACTAAGACGAGCTCATGCTATGGCGTAAAACCCAAAAGGCAACTTTTTCAATTGAAAAGTGGCTTTTTTAAAACCTCAGCGAAATGACCAGAACTCACATGAAGCTACCATATACTGAATCAGACCACTGATCCATCCAGGTCAGTATGGTCTACTCAGGCTGGAAGCTCTCCAGGGTCTCAGCTTCAGGTGGAGGTCTTTCACATCACCTCCTACCTGGTCCTTTCAACTGGAGATGCTGGGGATTGGACCTGGAACCTTGTGCATGCCAAGCAGATGCTCTCCCACTATGTCTCAGCCCTTCCCCAAACCTGAGAGAGCCCAAGAGTTCCGTCCATCTCCTTCCCTCTCTCCTGTTTTCAGAGATGCTTAAAAACCACCTCCTCTGATGAAGCTGCCTGGCACTTCTGAAAATGCCCATTTCTGAAATGCACCCTGCTGTTCATCACCAACAAATAAATAATGTCCTTTTTCCTTCCAAAACACTGTATTATTAATAATCATGTTATACATTGTTATCTCACCTGCCCTCTAAAGGGCTTCAAGTGGTGCATATCAGTCTCCCCTTTCCCATCTTATCCTCACAACAACCCCATTTGGTAGGTTAGGCTGAAAGAGTGACTGACCCAAAGTCACTGGACAAGTTTTATGGCCGAGTGTACATTTGAACCTGGGTCCCCCAGACCCTAGTCTGACATTTTAACCACTATACCAATACTGGCTCATATGCAAGTTTATTAATATTACCAGCCAGTTAACTGCTTAAACACATCTGATTATTCAGCTAAACTTTCTTACCTAAATTCAGTTGCGTAGCCATACTGGTCTGAAACAGCAGAACAAAGTTGGAGTCCAGTGGCACCTTAAGACCAACCAGAGCAGTGTCCTTCTCAAGTGGCACCCTAGGTGAATGCCTAATCCCACCTAATGGAAGTACCAGCCCTGGCTGTGGGGTCAGACCTTATCTATATTTGCACATTAAACTTTATGAGCAGTTCCTAGTGAAGGGATTTCTATTATCCATTCATTTTTTCCTTGATGTACCACCCTTTCAGGGGTTTTAAGAGTCCATTGATAAACTGCCAGAAGATTCTAGTGTCTACAATCAATCTGCCACTCAGTTCATTCCAATCTGTGTTCAGGCTTGGGTTTGATACCAAGACAGCCTTGGTAGCTCTCACAGCATGATGCGTGATTGGGGTAGCTCAGCACTGCTGCTATTGCTAGTCTTATTGGTAGCATTCAGCAAAGTTGATCATTCAATCCTGGTCAGCTGCTAGCCTCACTGGAGGTTTGGGGAATTGCCTTATCTCGGTTTGTCAAGATATAATTTCACTGTTGTGCTGAGGAATTTTGAGGATTTTTCTGAATTTACCCGCATCAGTAGCTTCGGTTGAATGGTCATTCAATGTTCTGAAACAAGTCAAGAATTACTACCATTCAGCTATGGGACAAGATTGTTGTTTATGCTTAACATAAACTATGACATTGCAAGAAAATGATATTTTTCCAGCTTAATTGGTGAATATGCACAAAAAAACTTGAAAATCACATGTTAAATAAAAATAGGAACGTTTATTACAAAGTGTTACAATGTTCTTTTTCTTGTTGTATTAAATGTAAACATTTATTTATTTATTTATTTATTTATTTTGAGATTTATATCTCGCCCTTCCAAGCGGCTCAGGGAGGCTAACAAGTGGCTAATGCCAGATTGAATAGATAAAATACAATAAAACAATATTACATATCCACAATAAAATTCATAACAGTAGTTAAGGTGCTCTATTAGCCTGTATAAAAATCTCCAAGATGGACAGTAATCCCAAATTGATGACCAGCTTTATTAAATAGTGAGGGCTCCAGCAGAGATGTTCTCCCCACTTCTGCCAGGTGACACATACCCCCCATAATAGGGGTAGATGATGGAACAGTACCACGGTGGTGGAATAGTGGCGGCGGTTCCTACTCAAAAGCCTGGTGGAAGAGCTCCGTCTTGCACACCCTGCGGAACTGTATAAGGTCCCGCAGGGCCCGGATCTCCTCTGGGAGCTCAAGCCTGGTGGAAGAGCTCCATCTTGCAGGCCCTGCGGAACTGTATAAGGTCCCACAGGGCCCGGATCTCCTCCGGGAGCTCATTCCACCAGGTAGGAGCCGCCACCGAAAATGCCCTGGCCCTAGTTTGGGCAAACTTAACGTCTCGGGGGTCTGGAACTTCCAGGAGGTGGAGACTCCCCGAACGGAGTGCTCTTGAGGGAACATATGGGAAGAGGTGGTCCCTTAGGTAAGCCAGACCCCAGCCATTCAGGGCTTTAAAGGTAAGAACCAGCACTTTGAAGTGAATCCGGTATGCTATCGGCAGCCACTGCAGCGCTTGCAGCACCGGACGGATGTGATCTTGCCTAGAGAAGCCCATCAACAGCCCAGCTAGAGCATCCTGCACTAGCTGCAGCTTCCGGATTTGCAACAAAGGCAGCCTCAAGTAGAGAGTGTTACAGTAGTCTAGCCTCGAGGCGACCATCGCATGGATCACAGTGGCCAGGTCCTCATGGTCGAGGTAGGGGACCAACTGCTGAGCCAGCCGCAGATGGTAAAAGGCCAACTTGGCAGTGGCTGCCACCTGGGCCTCCATCATTAGCGAGGAGTCCAGGAGCACACCCAAACTCCTAACCTCCTGCGCAGGCACCAAAAGCACCCCGTCGAAGGCCGGGAGAGGGAGCCGCAGACCAGTCCGACTCAGGCCCAGGACCTCTGTCTTTGCCGGGTTTAATTTCAACGGACTCAGTTTGAGCCAACCAGCCACGGCTTGTAATGCCCAATAAAGGTCATCGGGACCAGAGTCCGACTGGCCGCCCAACATCAGATAGAGCTGGGTATCATTAGCATACTGATGACACCCAAGCCCACACTTCTGGGCAATCTGGGCAAGGGCGCGCATATAGATGTTAAACAACATCGGGGACGACACAGCTCCCTGGGGCACCCCACATTCAAGGGGGTGCCTTCGGGACCGCTGGTCCCCAATCGCCACCCTCTGTCCCCGACCTTGGAGAAAAGAGGCAAACCATTGAAGAGCAAGCCCCTGAATCCCCACATCAGTGAGACGGCGGGCCAGCAACTGGTGATCGACTGTGTCGAACGCAGCCAACAGATCTAACAACACCAGTGCCGCCACGCCACCTCGATTCAGATGCCTACAGATATTGTCAGTCAGCGCGACCAGTACCGTCTCCATCCCGTGGCCCAGGCAAAAGCAGGACTGGAAGGGATCGAGGACGGAAGCCTCATCCAGGTAGCCCTGTAGCTGTGACACCACCGCCCTCTCAATAAGTTTTCCTAAATAGGGCAAATTGGAAACCGGCCGATAGTTGGCCAATTCGGCCGGGTCCAAAGATGGTTTTTTCAAGAGAGGACGGACCATCACTTCCTTGAATGCTCTGGGGAACTGTCGCACTGTGAGGGACTTATTGACAATCTCCCTCAGTGCACCTCGAAACCCCTCATGGCCTGCTTTAATGAGCCAGGAGTGCCACGGATCAAGGTTGCATGTGGTTGGGCGCACCGATACGAGCAACCTGTCAGCTTCCTCCAGGCTGAGTGGGTCAAAACACACTAAACCCGGCACCAAAGATGTGCAAGGGGCCTCAAGTTCCCTAACTGTTTCAATTGTGACGGGGAGGTCGTGGCGGAGAGCCAAGACTTTATCTGCAAAATAGCTCGCAAATGCCTCACAGCCTAAGTCCAATTCCCTAGTATTTTGCCTGCCCTAAAGCAGAGCTAGCAAAAAGTGAATCACAATAAATAATTGGGCCGGGCGTGAGCTAGCAGATGCAATCGAGGACGCATAGAAATCCCTCTTTGCGGCCTTGACTGCCATCTCATAGGATCTCATAAACGTCCCATAGGATGTTCTTGACACTTTGTTGCAAGCACGACGCCACCGTCTCTCTACCCGTCTCAGTTCTCGCTTCAGCAGCCGCAACTCCTGGGTATACCAGGGTGCTCACCTATCACAAGTGCGGATAGGGCGCCTGGGAGTGATCTCGTTGATGGCTGAGGAGAGTCAGCAGTTCCAATCCTCCACCAGTTCATCTAACGAGCCGCCAGGGGGCCTCGGATCCCGCAGAGCCATCTGGAGCCGCATCTGGTCCATTTAGCTCCACAGGCGAGCCAAAATCAGCTCACCACCTAAACAGGGTCGGGGTGGGACATTCAGACGGGCCCTCAGGGCATGGTGGTCCAACCATGGCACTGCCAGGGCAGTGATCCGGTCCAAATCGAGCATGTGACGGGCCCGATGCATGGGAGTCGAGACGAACTGAGAGTCCCAGTGCCGCCATGGACAACACTAGATCCATAGCCCAGCTGGAGGTCACGTCCTCAGCATGGATGTTGAAATCACCCAAGACAAGCAGCCTAGGGTGCTCCAGTGCCCAGCCTGATACGGCCTCCAGCAGGGATGGCAGACTATTGGCCAGTGCGTTAGATGGTTGGTACACCAACCAAATAACCAAATTCTCTTCAGCCTTCAGCATCGCACCGACACACTCTATGCCCATGATCTCTACCTGTGGGAGCACCCTGAAGGAGTAAGCCTCCCAAATGAATAGAGCCACACCTCCCCCCCACCTCCTAGTCCATGATTAATGGAAGACCGAGAACCCCTGTGGGGCGAGTGGGGCGAGAGCAACTATCTCGCCCTCCCGCACCCAGGTTTCGGTCATGCACGCCAGGTCCACTTGCTGTTCTTGCACAAAGTCCCGCAGGACTTCGGCTTTATTGTTAATAGACCTGGCATTGCACAACACCAATGACGAAGGGGGGTTCCTAATCCTGGCCCCTCTGCCAGCAACCCTCGGGATGGGTCGTAGGCTGAAAGGGCACTGAGCCACTCTATTTCTCCGTGCCCTTCGCTCCACACCTTGCCATGACCCCCCGCCAAACTTCCCTCTCCCCAAGAGCACTGGAATTTGTTGCCCGTACATTAATCAGCTGGCAGGCTCCGCTAAGCTTCAGGCCGCCAACCAATAACAAGGTCACAATCAATCCAGCTACTGCAAGTAAACAAATTTCACATCTGCTAGTTAAAAATACAAGTGCTATCTATGCAAGAAGAAAAACAGTTCCTAACTGATCATGTCAGGGGTATTAACCATCTAACTGACTAAGCCCCGACAATCACACCCAACACTGCATTCAACCACCATACACTCACATAACAGCACACCACTACATTCACACCAGCAGACCCACTAACATACAATCCCAGGCTCAGGTTCAGCATCAGTATTCACAGGTGTCAGGCAGGTTGACCCAGCTCTCCGCACCGATGATGTTCTGCACTTCGGACGCTAGAGGGCTCCAATGATCATGGATCTTTGCATCGGCTGCCAGGGGGTTCCAACAACTGTAAATCCCCCCCGCCCCTCCAGGTCGCAACACAGCAGGCCGAGACTAAGTTTCAGTCCCGCCCACAGCAGCTCGGGGGCAGTGAGTTCCAGTTTGGTGACAGATCCCGCTCCATGTATCTTGTCCAGCCCGATGTGTCTCGCGGGCTAAGAGCCTGATCATGTCCCAGATGGCCCAGATGGCCCCGGAGCAAGGGTCTTAACAATCTACCGCCCAGCTTGTCGCGAGTTTCAGGTAGGGGCTCACTCCTGGCTATCTCACCGCCAGCCAAATCGCGTCGTCCCCACCGGCTCTCTCACCTCCGGCTGCGGTCACACTGTCCCCCACCACTGTCTCTGCACACCCGGCCATCTCCAACGCCGCAGGCCTGCCACCCCAACATTTTATAATGTTGTATTATCTTATAAATACTACTAGTTTTGTATCGTTGCTGTACTTCTTCATTTTTTAATTTATGGGGGAGGCCTCAAAAAAGGAAGTGGCCCAAGCCTCTCATGACCTCTGTGAGGGCCTGAATATTGTTATGTTGTTAGGTGCCTCAATCCCCATTCTTTGGAAGGGGTGGGACAAATATCTAAATAAATAAATAATTTTTACACAAATCTACTAACAAACAGTATTTTCTCACTAACTAAAGGGAAACCTAAAAGGCCCCGCTGCTGATCTTGTTATTCCTTCATCATATGCATAAAGCTCATTTAGTGGAGGGTAAACTGCCAACCTAGCAGTTCGAAAGCAAGAAATTGCAAGTAGATAAATAGGTACCGCTTTGGTGAGAAGGTAACAGTGTTCTGTGCACCTTTGCGTCTAGTCATGCCGACAACATGACCACTGAGAGGTCTTCAGACAGTGCTGGCTCTTCGGCTTGGAAACAGAGATGAGCACATCCCCCTAGAGTCAGATTCGACTGGCTTTCAAGCAAGGGAAACCTTTACCTTTACCTTAAACTGCTTAGAAAGATTTGGGTGTAGTTGTAAACTGCACATTTATCTGTGCAGTAGTATTTAAGTTTTTAATCCTTGTTTAAATTGTGATTGGATTTAATTTTTGTTTCTATTCTGTGGGTGTGCTTGAGACCATTGGTCATGTGAGCTAAATAAATAAAATTGAAAAAAAATGAATTTTTGTTTCTATCTTGTTCATATGTTTAATGTACATTAGAGGCTTTTCTTCCCCATTTCCCAGAACTGACTGCACTAAAAGTTTTCCCCATATCAGAGCAACATAATCAGAATTTGTGAGGGAAGTTCCTGGGAGGAAATTTCTTTATCTGTGCTGCTTTCCCATATGAATCACATCTGCTTTCCTTTGAATAAACTTGTGCTACTGGTCTAGGGTCACTGCACTACTGTGCCAGGGTTGCCAGGCCCAGACTGGCAACCAGTGGGAGACCAGGCATGGAGGAATTAAAAGCAGCCCATTGGCAACAGTGTACCATAGAGTTCAAGGCAATTCCTAGAGAGATGTGATGTCACTTCCAGGTTTTTTCTCAGACTGGTGGGTTGTTGTTGTTTTTTAGGGTTACCAGGTTCCTCTGTAGTGAGGGATGGGGGGTAGGGTTGCCAGATCCAGGTTGGTAAACTTCTGGAGATTTGGAAATGGAGTCTGGGAGGACAGGAACCTCAGGGGGGTACAATGCCATAGGGTCCACCCTCCAAAGCATTCGTTTTCTCCAGGGGAACTGATCTCTGTAGTCTGGAATGAGCTGTGATTCTGAGGGACCACCAGGTTCCACCTGGAGGCTTTCATCCCTAGGCTTTTCCTTCTGCCAGCTGCTGGAGAATTATGCTCTTAATAATGCTCTTAATTTGTAAGGCAAGTAAGGAAAATTCCAGATGAAAAAATATTGCAGCTTCCTTGTTAGGCTTAGAATGAACAGACAATTCCCTCCTTGGCTTACAATTAGTTCAATTCAAGGCTGTTGTTATCACTCTGTTCGGATACCCATGCTGATAAAATTTCTGAGCCAAGTACTCATCTTCAGCAGAGTAGGAAGAAGCAGATGAAGTATTATGTTTAATACATAAAAAACAACTGAAAGTGCTACCAGTCATAATGACCTATTTCTCTGCTGAATGTAGATTACAAAATCTTTGCTACAATAATGGCAGAAATACTAAGAAAATGTATACCAAACTTAATACACAGGAATCAAACATGCTTTGTACCAAAGAGGTATATGAAAGATAATATATGATTTATAAATAGATGCAATTGAATTTGTGAATAAAAAAGGAAAGAAAGCAGCTTTTTAAAATTTCTGGATGCGGAGAAAGCATTAGACAATCTAACATGGCCTTTCTTACTGAATACTTCAGAATATGGGCTGTGGCCCAAAATTTTGAAACTGAATGCACATTATAATCACAAATCAACAAGCAAAGATTTTAATAAATAGGAAACTAACAGAAGCAAATACAATTTTAAAAGGCACACACTAGGGATATCCTCTTTCACCTCTACTATTTATCCTAGTGGTGGAGATTCTAGCTATAAAGATCAGACAAGATGTCAGGATTAAGGGAATAAAAGTGGATGAGGTAGAATTTAAAATGAAAAGCTATGCAGATTATGTGGTTCTGACAGTCTCAAATCCCCCAAAATTGTTACAGTAGGTAATGGAACACTTCAAAGAATTTGGATCTTTTTCAGGCTACAAGATTAACAGAAAGAAGACCAAAATAATAATAATATGTTAAAACATTCATTATTTATTTTCAATTCCCTTCCCAATAATCCCCAGCATAGCGTTGGCCTTTTTTATTGCAGTCACACACTGTCTCGACATTTTCGTTGAGTTATCTACTACGACTCCAAGATCTCTCTCTCGGTCAGTTTCTGCCAATTCGGACCCCATCAATGTGTATTTATATTTAGGATTTTTGGCTCCAATGTGCATCACTTTGTGCTTGGCCACACTGAACGCCCACTCACCCATCCTCGACAGATCCCTATGGAGTGCCTCACAATCCTCACTGGTTCTCACCACCCTGAACAACTTCGTGTCATCTACAGATTTAGCCACTTCACTGCTTAATCCCAACTCCAAATCATTAATGAACAAGTTAAAGAGCATTGGACCCAATACTGATCCCTGTGGTACCCCACTGCTTACCACCCTCCACTGAGAAAATTGCCCATTTATACTCACTCTCTGTTTTCTATTAATTAGCCAGTTTTTGATCCACAAAAGGACTTGTCCTTTTATCCCATGACTATTGAGCTTACTTAGGAGCCTTTGATGAGGAACTTTATCAAAAGCTTTCTGAAAGTCAAGGTAAACAACATCTATTGGGTCCCCCTTGTCCACATGTTTGTTCTCTCCTTCAAAAAACACTAACAGGTTAGTAAGACAAGGATACTCAAGATTGCTACAGCACAGACCCTGTCTCCAGATTTTGATACAATGATTTAGCACAAGAGGTGTCAGTTACCAGAGACTGTTAAATAAAATATTGCATGAGTGCTAATGTTTTAAGCATGTTTTAGTTTAAGTTTGAAAAAACCTTTGTTTTTGTCTGAGTCCTTTATAAAGTTTACTAGCTGCAAAGCCCGTTGAGGATGAGTCAACGAGCCCTAGACCATTCCTCAGGAATGGAGGCAGATTTTAATGAAAGATTACATATTTTTGTCAGGAGATCCACAAGTTCACATCTGAGTTCTTTCAGAACTCTCGGATTTATGCCATCCGGGCCCATTTAAATTACATAACTTCAGCAGGCTCAGGATGCATCCCTAATCTCTTTTAGTGTTGTCTCATTAACTGCTCCTGGAAGTGGACTGTGACTTCCACTTAATTACTATCATAATATTTTCCCCTTTCCTCTTCTTTTCTGTGTCTGTGATAAACCAATGAGTCTGTATGCAGTATTTTGAGTGACACTTGGAGAACAATATATGAAAGTACTTTAAAAATGCTTTTTATCACCCTACTTATCCTCTTCTGTAACTTTTAATAACGATATGGGGGAGGGAATGAAAATGTAGACAAATTTTACATCAACTGGAGAGGAGTTGTGTCTTAGAAATAAAGTTACTTTTAAAGGAATCCTCTCCATCCTGAATGCTAATGTGCATACTCACACAGAGCTTGCCTTACATTTTTTATACCCTTGAGTCTGTACTGTTAGAAGATAAAACTTCAGCCATGGTGACCCTGAGAAGCAAGCAATCTGAATAGTATGGCTCTAGGCACTTTTGTTCAGTTTGGAAGGATGACAGAGGAAGCAGTGAAGACTTCTGGCAGGTTTTGTGCTGGAAAGGAGTGGCAACGGATTCTGTTTGCAGGTGACAAATATTGCTCCAGGTGAAAATATATATTGTGTTAATAGAGCCTGTTCATTTTCCACCTTTTAAACTTGCAGGAGTTAAATGAAGCACAAGTTAGGAAAATCCATGTGTGTGCGAGTGTGTGTGTGTGTGTGCGTGTATGTGTGTGTGTTGCAGTTAAACCAATAGTACAGAGAACATTTGCAGTAAAATTTTAAAAAAGATTCAGTTTTGGACAATGTTTGCTGTTTTCCTCATATACTCTCTTTCCCCACTCCTCATTATTTCTGTCTCTGGAACAGAATCCCCATAGCAGTCTAAGTGATTTAGTCAGCCACTTGTACCTTAGAAAATTAATGGGAAAGAACAGGAAAAGAAAACCCCTGGGTAGACCATCATTTGCTGTATGGAACGTAAGTGGATGCCATCTTGTTAAATGACTGCCTTTATGTTATGTTACTGTGCTCTCTTCTCCTGGATAATTTAGGTGTAATCTGAATGTCTACTAATAGGTATTTGAGATTAACAGAGATTGGGAATTGTTCTAATAAAAGTGGACCAAAGAATATGTTTTTTGTGCCTACATTATCTGAATGAAGACATGAAACATCAGACATATACATTAAACTAGGTTTTATACTTGGCTGATGCACTTTAGTAACATATCATGTTCTTTTAAGTTCAGGTTTCTGGTTACAAGGTAGACCATAAGAGTTAACAGTATTGCATGCAGCCTCATTTGAACTCCAAATCTGGCCAGGATTACTGCCCTTTCTTTATCCAAAGTGCTGAAAAGTATTAAGCCTTATTTCAATTTCCCCACATGACGCTTAACCCTCTAGGGGTTTGGTTTATGCTGGACATACTTTCCCTTAGCAAACAGTTGCCTGAGCAATAATGGTCTGACATGAGAACAACACTTCATCCGTTGATCCCTCAGGCTTTTGTTTTTGCCATATATCCCTACCTACGGTGTAGCAACCCATGCAACCTCTGCCATCATTGGTCTTAACGATGTAGTCATAAAGGTCTAATTATAGTCCACCAAAAGGCCATTAATATTGAGCAGGTGAAAAATTTCCCTTACAGGCTTCTTTGGAGGGATCCCCCAGAATTCTGGCTCTGTGGCCTACTGTGGCCTGCTCTAAAGATGTAGATGCTCTGACTTGCATGGTCCATGTTAGCCCAACCTCTTCATATCTCAGAAGCTAAACAAGGTTGGCCCTGGTTAGTATTTGGATGAAAGGTCACCACTTGTTGTACACTAAGTTTGATGCCTGGCATTTAACAGGTTTAGATGCGTGGCCGGAGGCCTCCGCCTCGCCGGCCGTCGCGTTGGGGGGGGGGGAGGGGAAGGGATGGCGCAGCCGGAGGCTCGCCGGCCTGGCTCACTGGCCCTGGCGTGGGGGGGGGACGTGGGGGGGACGTGGTTCACACCTGTAGAAGTGGCTGCAAATGGCGCTGGTAGTCCTCCTCATCCTTGGGGAACATAAAATGGCGCCGGCTGACTCTCGCAGCAGTTTTGGTGTGGGCGGGACCCGGCTTCGGCTTCTTATTGGTCGGCAGATATGGTAAGTGGCAGTCCCACCAGCCTAACACTAAAGGGGCCAAATTTAGAACGTTGCTATATAGAACGTTGCTATTCAATTTTAATAAGGGAGAGATATCTCCATACAAGGCCATTCTGCAATGAGACTATAGCAGAAACAATTCTGAAGAAGACATCAAAATGGTGTCTTAAGTAACTGGCAGACCATCAATTGCTATACTTTTTTAATTGCCATAATTTGCTGTATTATGTTCTGAATTTTTATACCAAAATGGTAATTCCTCGGTGTATTATGCACTGTATGTAGGGATTGTTTTCACTAATCACACTGTATTCTTTGCACTGTAATATTTTATTTGCATGCTGTTAAGTATATCAGCCTTTTTTTCCTTTGTGTGGCCTCTGGTACTCGATACACAGTGTTATGCTACCACATGTACTCGTAATAACACATGTACTTCAAGAAAAATCACAATGGTACTTGTTCCTTTAACAGTAACAAGCTTTAAAAGGGAGTTCAAAAGATTAATAAAAGAGAGGTCCGTCAATTGCCATGGTGAGTAAAAAGAACTTCCATATACAGAGGAAGAACACTTCTGAATACTAGTGCTAGGAGGCAGCTTCAGGGGAACATGTCAATCTCCATGCGCTGCACGTTTGGCCTTCTGGGACGACTGGTTGGTAGCTGCATGAAACAGTATGCCAGACTAGCTGGACCATTGGTCTGATCCAGGAGGGCTCTTCTGTTCTTATGTTGTGTTCTAATATTCTTTAAAAACAACTTTTTAAAAAAGCATCCCCTCCAAAGGTACACATACAAGATAAGGACACTGATTTCAGAGGGAAAGGAACCAGAAAAATAGGAGCAGTTAATGTTTATTGAAAGAACCTTCTTAATACAACTTGTGCCAATGTCATTTTTTTCTTACATGGAACAATAATCAGATATACATATCTAATCCATACATACTGAACATCGCAATTTTATACAGTAATATTTTAAGATTTTAAGTCCTGGAAATTGAAAGCAGTTGTGATTTTGCTTACAAAGGTCAGGATTAACTAACATAATAATCAAATACAAAGGAATGTGTTAACACCAATTATATTCAGGTTCTTGTAAATATTATATCTTCTTTCTTCTTCTGTACTTAGAGTGTTCAGGTATAAGATTATCAAAAGTAATATCCCCCAAAAGTCATGGATCTAGAGAGAACAGATAATTACAGTATGCATTTAGGTAGGAAAAATAAAATGCATTATTATAGGATGAAGGAGACTTATTTATTTATTTAAATTTTTAGGCTGTCCTTCCTTGCAAGCCAGGCTTGGGGTGGCTTACAACAGGAGAGGACATACAATGAGTAATTAAAAGTTAAAAACCAAGAATAAATACATAAAACATATAGCACCAATAATTAATCAATATAATTTAGTGGATCCAAGATGGTGGAAAAAATTTCAAATTTCACAGGCCTCGGGGGGGGGGGCTGCGGAGAATGGAAGGTATGAGAGTACTATGTGCAAAAAGGATCTAGGGGTCTTAATAGACCATACACTGAACATGAGTCAGCAGTGTGATGCCATAGCTAAAAAGGCAAATGCAATTTTGGGCTGTATCAACAGAACTAAAGTGTCCAGATCATGTGGAGTGATGGTATCGCTTTACTCTGCTCTGGTTAGACCTCACCTAGAGTATTGTGTTCAGTTTTGGCCACCACAATTTAAGGATTCAGACAAGCTGGAGGGTGTCCAGAGGAGGGCAACAAAAATGGTGAGGGGTCTGGAGACCAACTCCTATGAGGAAAGGTTGAATGACCTGGGTACGTTTAGCCTGGAGAAGAGATGACTGAGAGGTGATATGATAACCATCTACAAGAACTTGAAGGGCTGTCATATAGAGGATAGTATGGAGTTGTTTTCTGTTCCCTCAGAAGGTTGGACCAGAACCAACAGATTGAATTTAGATCAAAAGAGTTTCCGGCTAAACATCAGGAAGAACTTCCTGACAGAGCAGTTCCTCAGAGGAACAGGCTTTCTCGGGAGGTAGTGGGCTTTCCTTCTTCAGAGGTTTTCAAACAGAGGCTAGATGGCCATCTGACAGCTATGCTGATTCTGTGAATTTAGGCAGATCATGAGAGGGAGGGCAGGAAGGGTTGCATCAGTGCTTAGTTCTTGTGGTCCTTTCTTACATGCCCAGGAAAATGCTGATGGCCACTTTGGGGTCAGGCAACAACTTTTCTCCAGGCCAGTTTGGACCAGGATCCTGGAGGTCTTTTTTATCTTCAGGGTTTGGAACAGGGGTCACTGGGGGTGCGGGGGGAGGCATTTGTGAATTTACTGCATTGTGCATGGGGTTGGATTAGATGACCCTGGAGGTTCCTTTCAACTCTATGATTCTGTGAGTCTTCAGTTCAGGATTGCTGATAGTAATTTAAAGCAATTTCCTCTATTTCCCTACCCTGAAAAAGCTTAGATTTATATGTCCTCCCAATAGGGTTACCAAGTCCAACTCAGGAAATATCTGAGGACTTTGGGGATGGAGCCAGGAAACTTTGGGGGTGGAGCCAGGAGAAATGCCACTTCCAGGTCAAAAGTCAAGTGAGGTCCCTTCCCTAGCTCCACCCCTTCTGATGTCACTTCCAGCAGGGGGGATGCCCTCTGGATGGCCATACGGGCCATCTAGTCCAACCCCCTGCTCAATGCAGGACCATCCAAGAGCATCCCTGACAAGTGTTTGTCCAGCACATTCTTGGGCCTGTCATTCCAGTTCCAGAACACTACTGCTACACCCTGGGGCTGTCATTCCACTCTAGGGCCTGTCATTCCAGTTCCAGAACACTCTTGCTACCCCCAGGATCTGTTATCCCACTCCGTGGTCTCTCATTCCACTCCCTGATTACACTCCTTCTCCATCCTGGGGCTGTCATTCCATTCTTGGGCCTATCGTTCCAGTTCCAGAACAGTCCTGCTAAACCCTGGGGCTGTCATTCTACTCCATGGTTTCTCATTCCAGTCACTGACGTCTCCTGCTACACTCTGGGGCTGTCATTCCACTCCGTGGTCTCTCATTCCAGTCCCTGAACACTCCTGCTCCACCCTTGGGCTCTCACTCCACTCTGTGGTCTCTCATTCCAGTCCCTGAACACTCCTTCTCCACCCTAGGACTGTCATTCCATTCTTGGGCCTGTCATTCCAGTTCCAGAACGCTCCTGCTACACCCTGGGGCTGTCATTCCACTCCATGGTCTCTCATTCCAGTCCCTGAAGTCTCCTTCTCCACTCTGGGGCTGTCATTCCACTCTGTGGTCTCTCATTCCAGTCCCAGACCACTTCTATTACTCCTAGGGGCTGTCATTCCACTCCATGGTCTCTCATTCCATTCCCAGTTTATTTGGGCCCAGAGACCCTAATGGAAAATCCATTCCGCATTTTTATTGCAACCCTTCTTGAACTGTAATGTATTTCAATGGAGCCTATGCAAGTCAATCGGCAT
>NW_015172639.1:140368-145651 GCF_001447785.1 Gekko japonicus | reverse complement strand
CATTCCTGGCTCCCATTGTTTCCAATGGGCAATCCTGTCCTTCCTTTTAGTACATCCCCAGAAAATAACCCTAGACACCAGACCCTTCTGTTTTTTTAAAAGGACAATTTGAGGGCAAGGACTGGGGGGGAGGCATGTTGCAGCCTGAGACTAGAGCAGGAAAGTTCCAATAGCAACCACCCCTCCCTAAAACAGAGGAGTGGAAGAGATCCATAAAAAGCTTGCAGGAGAAGGGAGAAAGACAGGATACGCTGCACCAAGGCTTGAGAAGGGAGGCTGGACAAAGGGCGCGCGTCCCAGTTGCCAGGCAGGTAAAGGTGCGCCTTTGTGTGCCGGGTGGAGTGCTGGAGTGGACAGGAAAAGCTCTGGCTGGCCCCCTCCCTCCCTCTCTCTCGGGCGCTTTTGCAGAGCAGCTGTCAGGTGGGAGCCCAGGGCTTGTGGACTGCCCTGGCAGTTCCCTTCCTTTGGGTGGGCGCGCTCTCTCTCTCCCTTCCCTCGCTGCTCTTGGGAGGCTGAGCTGGTGGGCCCAGTGACAGCCGATGTTGCCTTGGAGCCCTCCAGCACTGCATCCACGCCTTTCTTCTGGCACGCCAGGAGGGGGGGAGGGCGGCACTCAGCAAGGAGGAGGGGATGGTTGCCTGCTGCTTGGGACTCACCTCGGTCTGCCAGCATCGGCTTGGGAGGAATGCAGGCGGCACACAAGCAGATCCCCCGCCAAAGGAGGGATGCCGGGAGTGGGCGGTGCTAAGGAGGCGAGGCGAGTAGTGGACTACACTCTTTGAAGGCTGATGTGCCCCCCCCCACCGGCCAATTCTTAAAAAGCAGGAGGGGGGATCTCAGATCTGGGGACCCCCGCCCTAACGGGGGAGTTGGCCTTTGGATCATCAGTGCTGCTTTGGCCTAAGGTTGACAGGTCTTCCTTGGACATAGGGCTGCCAGCCCCCAGGTCCAGGAAAGGTTCCCCTGCTTTTCAGGGCTTCAGCCTACCTCTGGCCAGCTGGCTGGTAGGGAAAACCCCACCCCCAAACAGTTGCATCGTTGTGTGATGTCCCTGACATGATAACATCACTTCCGGGTGATGTCATCACATCTGGGATGTCACACATAATGTCCTGGCCAGCGGTGGGGGATAGGGAGTAGGATTGCCAGATCCAGTGTGGGAAAGTCCTAGAGATTTGGGGGTGGCGCCTAGGGAGGATAGGTACCTCAGTGGTGTACTATGCCATAGAGTCCACCCTCCAAAAACCATCCATTTTCTCCAGGGAAATCATCTGTGCAGTCTGGAGTAAAGCTGCAATTCTGGGGAATTTCCAGGCCCCACCTAGGGTTGTCAGCTTCAGATTGGGAAATACCAGGAGATTTGGGGGTGGAGCCTGGAGAGGGCATGGTTTGGGGACGGGAGGGACCTCAGCAGGGTATATTTACATAGAATCCATCCTCCAAGCAGCCATGGAAACTGTCATCTGAAGATCAGTTGTAATTCCAGGAGATCCCCAGGTCCCATGTAGAGGCTGGCAACCCTAGCCTCACCTGGAGGCTGGTATCCCTACATTGTCCTCAACTCCTGCCTGGTTTTACCCATGCACCTGGTCCTGGGGTTAGTGGATAGATATCCTCATTTCAGAAACTGGTCATGTAGCGTTTATCTCTTCCTTCCAATCACTCCTCAAAGCCCATTTTCAGTGAAGATGATCCCCAACCATGAACAATACTAAACTTAGTCATGTAAAATCAAACTGAACATATGTTCTCCCTCTGTTTACCTGTTCTCTCCCAGTGTGTCTCTCTTGCATTAAATTTATAATGGAAGCTTCTTGTGCACATCGACAACATGGTATGCAATAATAATTGATAATATATGTGACATAATCACTTGGTGTTTGAGGCCCATGGGACATGAGACAAAAATATCAATCATCTGCTCTTATAACAAGTACAGCCATGGACTGATCTCTAGGAATTTGGGGGGGGGGGCTTCGAACAAGGAAGGTGTGAGAGGGGTGTATGTGGCAAGATATTTTGCACGTGGTGGTACCATTAGAGGGTGGAATGGTAGTTCAGAGAGTGGGTATGAGGTGGATAGAGATAATAACAGAGACCCCAGAATGAGAGAGAGAGAGAAAGAGAGAGAGAGAGAGAGAGAGAGAATGCTACTAATTCAAGACAGAAATGTAGAGAAATAGAACAGGAAGGTTTTCAGTAATATTTTAGTAAAATACTAGATATACTCAGAGATGTTATCATATCATGAAGGTTCATTAGGTTCTATTTGTATTTTCATTAGGTGTCTGGCCATTGTTTTCCATGTGTGGAAAATGGCAGATTTTCCTGAGTAGACTTTTTTTTACTAAATAGTACCAAAATATCAGGGCATCTTGTCAACCCTCGCTTTCTCTTAGCCTCCCCTTCAAGAATTGTACAAGGTACTCCCAGCCATCTCTTCTGCATAGTAGGAAAGGGCATAGTAGGAAAGGACACTGGTTTTTAGAGCCATTTTTATCAACCCAAACTTAGTAATTTCAAGAGAAAGTAGTCCTTCCAAAAGTCTGACCAGTGAGGCACCACCCATCCCACTAGGCTTGCCAAACCGCGGCGGGGGATCCATGCGTCGTCACAGAATCGCTGCCGTGGGGGGACAGCGATCCGTGCTGCACTGGCGTCGCCAGGATGTGACGCTACGCGTCGCCCTGGCAACGGGACTCCAAACAGTCCCGTTGCCAGGGTGACACGTAGTGTCACATCCTGGCGACGCCGATGCAGCGCGAATCGCTGTCCCCCTGCGAAAGAGTGCCATCTCTCCAAACCTAAGCAACGAAAAATGGCAAATGGCACCAAGTCACTAATTAATCTTCAAAAAGGTGGAAAATGAGTAATCCGCTTACTGAAGGCGATCATAAAAGCCAATAAACCAAGAAAAAAGATCCAAAATAAAAAACAAGAAACCAACTCTTCAGAAGCAAAAAGTAAAAGGAAAGCAGAAGATCAAGGATTAAACCACACAGAACCACACAGTTCTTATGTAATAGACTGCAGTTTTAAGAAGCTTAGAAATGCTGTACAAACAACTGAAGGACTGTGAAGGCTTAATTCTTCACACACGCCAGAGAGCCTTGAGTGACAGGCTGTTCAAAGAGACTTCATTAGTTAGTATCAGCTGAGCAGAGAAAGTCTTGAGCCAGCTGCATGCTAAGGAGAAAGTCAGTCAGATTTCTACCTTGACTGAATGCAGTCAGATTTTTTCCTTGACTGAATTGAGTACTGACAGTTGCGGAATTCAGCCTTAGCTGAGAGCAGTTTAATACAGACAGGAGAACTGGGGGGAAATTTGGCAAGGAAGTTTGGGAAATAGGCAAAGACTCCCATTCAGGTCAAGGAAAGGGGATAGATCTTCTAGTGAAAGAAGAAAATTCCCTAGTACCCAGTCAAACAGGGAGTTAACTATGAAGAGTGCAGAGATCCCTGGTTTGGTGTGGTTAGAAAATGAGTCAAAAATTCAAGACGAGTACTGGTGTTTTAAGATAAGGGTTTTGGGTAGTGGAACGAGTGTCCCAGCCTCCTGGAAACCAAAAAACTCAGTGATTACTCAAAGAAAGTATACTAGAGTGTTTGGGGAAACACTGAAACAAAAGCCTCTCTACATAAAGATTTAAGTGAGTAGCTTAAGAAACTCTCATTAGCCTGATATATAAGAACTAAAGTCTGTGCATTTGCTGGTTTTACCTCAAAAATTTCAACCCTTGATTTCACCTGACCTCTCGCCTCTACAGTGAATAAAATATTTTGTTAATCTTGAACTTCAAAACAATTCAAGTGCCATTTTCAGCATTTAAGTTAAGTGTGCTCCTGACCCTTCCCCCAGGTCTCTAGCAAGAGACAGTAGTGAAATATCACATAAGAACATAAGAACATAAGAGACGCCAATGTTGGATCAGGCCAAAGGCCCATCCAGTCCAACACTCTGTGTCACACAGTGGCCAGAAATACCAGTGCCATCAGGAGGTCCAGCAGTGGGGCCAGGACATTAGAAGCCCTCCCACTGTTGACCCCCCCCAAGCACCAAGAAGACAGAGCATCACTTGCCCCAGAGCCCCTAGCTATACCTTGTGGCTAATAGCCACTGATGGACCTCTGCTCCATATGCTTATCTAATGCCCTGGGGAAGCCGTCCAGGCGTGGAGCACCCACCACTTTATCCGTTCTAACCCGACCGCTCTGCAGTTTCATGGAGTGCCCACGAGTTCTTGTATTGTGAGAAAGGGAGAAAAGTACCTCTTTCTTTACCTGCTCTTTCCCATGCATAATCTTATAAACCTCGATCATGTCACCCCTCAGTCGTCTTTTCTCCAAGCTAAAGAGCCCTAAGCGCTTTAACCTTTCCTCATAGGGAAAGTGTTCCAACCCTTTTATCATTTGAGTTGCCCTTTTCTGCACTTTTTCCAAAGCTATAATATCTTTTTTAAGGTGTGGTGCCCAGAACTGCACACAGTATTCCAAATGAGGTCTCACCATTGATTTATATAGGGGCATTATTATATTGGCTGATCTGTTTTCAATACCCTTCCTAATAATCCCCAGCATAGCATTGGCCTTCTTTATTGCAGTCACACACTGTCTCGACATTTTCAGTGAGTTATCCACTACAACTCCAAGATCTCTCTCTTGCTCAGCCTCTGCCAGTTCAGACCCTGACACAGAGTGGCTGACTTTGGCTGACACTGCCAAAATTCTTCAGCGAAGAAGACCCACAACTAGGGCAGCTCAGTCATAAAAGGGAAAGAAAAATGGAGGAGAAATCTTGTCTTTCAGGGAGTGAAGTGAATGGGGTCAGCATAACAAGGTACACTACTCAAGGGAAAATGTCATTTCTTGGAGGACTTACTTGGATTTTAGACTGCCACTCCCTAGCACACTGTGGAAAGTAAGCATGATAATTAACATTTGGAAGGCAAGGTACACTACTCAAGGGAAAATGTCATTTGTTGGAGGACTTACATGGGTCTTAAACCATCTCTCCCCTTCACCCTGTGGAAAGGAAGCATGATAATTAACACTTGGAGGGCAAGGTACACTATTCAAGGGAAAATGTCATTTGTTGGAGGACTTACATGGGTCTTCGACCACCTCTCCCCTGCACCCTGTGGAAAGGAAGCATGATAATTAACATTTGGACGGCGAGGTACACTACTCAAGGGAATATGTCATTTGTTGGAGGACTTACATGGGTCTTAAACCATCTCTCCCCTGCACCCTGTGGAAAGGAAGCATGATAATTAACATTTGGAG
>NW_015172639.1:102823-137681 GCF_001447785.1 Gekko japonicus | reverse complement strand
CTGCACCCTGTGGAAAGAAAGCATGATAATTAACATTTGGAGGGCAAGGTACACTACTCTAGCGAAAATGTCATTTGTTGGAGGACTTACATGGGTCTTAGACTACCTCTTCTCGGCACACTGTGAAAGGAAAGCATGATAATTAACATTTGGAGGGCAAGGTACACTACTCAAGGGAATATGTCATTTGTTGGAGAACTTACATGGGTCTCAGACCCCCTGTCCACGGCACACTGTGGAAAGTAAGCATGATAATTAACATTTGGAGGGCAAGATACACTACTCAAGGGAAAATGTCTTTTTTTGGAGGACTTACATGGGTCTTAGACCATTTCTCTTCAGCACACTGTGGAAAGTAAGCATGATAATTAACATTTGGAGGGCAAGGTACACTACGCAAGGGAAATCATTTGCTGGAGGACTTACTTGGGTTTTATACGACACTCCACTGGCAACCTGTGGACAGTAAGCATGATAATTAATATTTGGAGGGCAAGGTACACTGCTCGAGGGAAAATTTGAAAATACACCTACAAAAACATAAAACATAAGGTAAGAAGGAGGGATCACTGAGGGGATGCCAGGAAAACAACAAGTACTTTACTCATCGGCTGAAGACCATAATTGTGGAGAATAGGCAAGTCTCTGGGGAGAGAGTTTCAAAGTGGTGAGCCCACTCACAAAAAAGCCTCCTACAGACAGTGGGGCAATAGAAGGAGAAGGAGGAGGAGATGATGATGATTGGATTTATATTCTGCCCTTCACTACCTGAAGGTGTCTCAGAGCGGTTTACAATCTTCTTTCCCTTCCCCTCCCCACAACAGACACCCTGTGAGGTAGGTGCAGCTGAGAGAGCTCTTTCAAGAACTGCTCTTGAGACAACAGCTCTGAGAGAACTGTAACTGACCCAAGGTCACACAAGCAATGGCATGTGGAGGAATGGGAAATCAAACCTTGTTCTCATACTCCTAACCACTACACCAAACTGGTGTGGGTCTGCTGTACACCACCTAACCAGGCAGAGGACTTGGATGAGACACACCTAGAACAGATTAGAAAGTTCTCAAAGAGTCAGGACACAGTGGTCATGGGAGATTTCAATTACCCAGATATCTGTTGGTAGTCCAACTCTACTAAAAGCTAAAGGTCAAATGAATTCCTGACTTATCTTGCTGACAACGTCATTTTCCAGAAACTGGAGACGGAAACAAGGGACTTGCTATTTTGGACTTGATCCACGCCAACAGGGAAGAACTGGTTGATGAGGTGAAAGTAGTGGGCACCCTAGAGAGTAGTGACCATGTAATTTTGGAATTTACAGTCTTGGGGAAAGGAAAAGCTGCACATAGACATATACGTTGGACTTCAAAAAACCAAATTTTGAGAGACTTAAAGTTATGCCGGTTAGAATCCCAATGATCAGAAATACTTAAGGAGAAGGGAGTTCAAGAGGGGTGGGAGTGGGAGTTTCTTAAAAGCAAAATATTGAAGGCACAATCACAAATGATTCCTGTAGGAAAGAAAAATGGGAGGAGCCTAAAGAAACCAAGGTGGCTCCATAAACAGCTTTCTAAAGACTTGAGAAATAAAAAAGACTCCGGACTGGAAGTAGGCACAGCGACGGGCAGTTTCTTGGTCGCTTCGAGAACGCCTGATTCTTTAATGCTTTTTTCTGAGCCCCTGGGATGACCGGGGACTTTGCTGAACCTCCCGGAGAGAGTTCTAGTGCAGGGGACTCTGTTGCGGCCCCTCCTGCTCTTGGCAACGCGAGGAAGATGACCGCTTCTGCCCCGAAGCGGGAGCATTTCATGGAGTAGAGCATGAACTCATGCTCTATACAAACTGCGACCAGCCGTTGTTGTTGTTTTTTTAATCTTTTCTGGATTTAATTTTTTTTACAATATGGGATACAGCAATAAAATGCAGAAGAAGAGGAATCTGGAAATGATTTTGTGAGTACGCTTATTTCTAAATTATAATGGTTGAGACTATGCTTTTCAAGTTACCCCAAAATCCTTAAGCCCAAAATGGAGGTGATTAGCGGCCAGAGAGGAAACGGGAGAAAGAAACATAGTGGATGTTCTTTTTTCTCTCTCTTGGGGTTAAAGAACTTTGTTGTTAAAAACTCACATTTGTGCTTGAATTATTAGAAGATTATTGAAAGTGGACATACTTAAAGCGGAAGTAATTATATCCTTAAAATGGCATCTCCAGATGAGTTGGAGGAGGAGGATTTTGATGATATGTTAGTAGGTGAACTTACACTGGAGCAATTTCTAAAAGTATTGAGAGACGAAATGCAAAAAGGTATTAAACAAGCTTGAATGAATGTGCTTGGAAACTCACAAGTGATACAACGGGTCAAGGAAAATGAGGAGAGAAGTGAAAAATTGGTGCAGGACGAGCGGGATGTTGTGGAACAACAGGCTTGCGGCTGTAAAGAGCTGTTTGTTAATACTCAACCCGCGCCATTAATAGAAGTAAAAACGAAGAGGAGGGGATTGTCTTATTTAGAGACAGAACAAAAAAAAGGAGAGACAAAATATGCTTGATAAGGAAGGGGAAAAGAACATGAAAAAAGAGAGACCAAGACAAGGTGTGTGGAAAAGTAAGATTGAAAACATAACCTGGAACATAATTAGGTGGAAATATAGAAGCTTAGGAATAAGATCCCACATAGGTAAAGAAAAAAGCTACGTGGATTCGTTGAGGCAAAAGAAAAAGAAAAAAAGAGATCAAGACGAGGTGCATGGAAAGGCAAGATTGAAAAGACAACTTGGGACACAGGCAATGCTCCCTCTAAGATGGGGAGTCCTGTGAGCCAAAATTCTACTTTGTGAGCTGCTGGCATCAAAGTTGTGAGTGAGCGATTTGGCTGCTTCGTGTCATCTACAAATTTAGCCACTTCACTGCTTAATCCCAACTCCAAATCATTAATGAACAAGTTAAAGAGCATCGGACCCAATACTGATCCAGGGACGGCTCACTAGTTTGCTGGGACCTTTGTGGTTTCCTTCCCTGGGACTCAGGGTGACGGGAGTGCATCACATGCAGCCTGTATATTTTCAAAATGTATGCGATGAGCTCCCGGGGGAGGGGATTGATGGAATGTTTGGCTGCTATGCTTCTCCGGCTGTTTCCCTGACTCTCGACCCAGCAGTCCACCCTATCCACATGAAGGCCAGGCGCATCCTGTTTGCACTTAAACCTAAGATAGATGTGGAACTAGATCGCCTGGTGGCCCAGGGGGTCTTAGAGCCCATGCCGCATACCCTCTGGGAGACCCCCATCATCACCCCTGTGAAGCCCAACAGGGACGTCCGCATTTGTGCAGACTATAAATGCACCATTAATAAAGCCTTGCAGGACCACGCTTATCCCGTTCCGGTGGTTGGCCACATCTTAGCATCCCTGGCTGGTGCCAAGGTTTTTGGAAAACTGGACGTAGCTCAGGTGTACCAGCTGCTTCCTGTAGACAATGCCACCTCAGAGGCTCAGACTATCGTGACACACAGGGGTGCTTTCTGGGTGCAGCAGCAGCAGTTTGGGGTCAGTGTGGCGCCAGGGAATTTCCAGAATCTCATGAACTATCTCCTTAAAGGGATCCCCGGGGTGCAACCATTCTTCGATGATGTTCTGATCACAGCCCCCTCTGCCGAGGCCTTTGCCAAGAGACTGCGGGCCATCTTGCAACACTTCCACACCACCGGCCTCAAGGTGAAATGACAAAAATGCCTCCTGGGGGTTCCGCAAGTCGGTTTTTGGGCTTTGCAGTTGATACACAAGGCATCCATCCAACACCCAACAAGGTCTGAGCCATTGTTGATGCACTAAGTGTACGTTAGGGCTGCTGAATTTCTACCATTCCTTCTTGCCCCACAAAGCCTCTGTATCTGAGCCCCTACACTGCCTGCTGGACAAGAAAGCTCCCAGGGGCCAGAAGTAGGCCTTTGCTTTTAGGGCTGTTAACGACTTGCTTATCTCCAACGCCATCCTCGCCCACATCAACGATTCCTTGCCCGTCATTTTCGCCTGCAGCGCTTCTCCGTACGGGGCTGGGGCCGTCCTGGGTCACCAACTTCTTGTCAGCCAGGAAGTCCCCAAGATCGACAAGGAGGCTGTGGCTATTGTGGTGGGGTAAAAAAGTTTCATGACTACCGCTATGGTCACCCCTTCAGTGTTGTCACCGATCATAAACCCTTGCTGGGCCTCTTGGCCCCAGATCGCCAAACACTGCAGATGTTGTCATCCAGGGTGCTCTGCTTGTCCATCTTCTTGGCCGGCTACCAGTATGTGCTTGTCCACAGACCCAGTAACGCAATGGGTCACACCAATGCTCTCAGCCATCTTCCACTGCCCTCCTGCGATCCGGACCCAGCTCCTGCCCACCAGATCATGCTCCTTGAGGACCTCCCCAACTGTCCCATCCAGGTGTTGGACGTGTCCTGTAACACCGCGCAGGACCGCATCCTCTCTTGTGTCTTGGACTGGGTGGGGAGGGTGTGGCCAGCCAGCTAGGCGGGCCCAGAATTTGCCATGTTCTCCTCCCACCAGGACGAACAATTGGCCCACGAAGGTTGCGTGCTGTTGGGAAGGCAGGTGGTAGAGCCTGCCCCACTATGCCAGTGAGTCCTCACAGCCCTGCATGACACACATCCTGGGATTGTTTGAATGAAAGTGCTGTCCTGCAGCTATGTTTGGTGGCCAGGCATGGACAGCAAGATAGAGGACTGTGTTAGATGCTGCCAAACATGCCAGGAGTCTGGACCGGAGCCACCCCGAGCCCTAGTGTAGCAGTGGGAGTCCTTCCAGGGACAGATCTTCTTCATTCTGGTGGACTCATATACCAAGTGGTTAGAAGTGATCCCATTTCCCTCCACATCATCCCGTGCCACGATCCGCACCCTATGGCGGGTCTTCAGCACACACGGCATACAGGACACAGTGGTCACGGAAAATGGGATGGCTTTCACCTTGGCAGACTTCCAGGAGTTCATGGACTACTATGCCATCCGACATGTCCACTCTGCTCCCTTCCACCCAGCAATCAATGGCCAGGCCCGGCAGATGGTGAGAATGACTAAAGAGTCCCTCCGGTGGATTGTCCATGGGACTGAGACCACCGTTTAGCAGCTTTCCTCTTCAGGCAGCAGGTAACCCCGAGCACCACCACTGGACACAGCCCCGCTGAACTGCTCATGGGCAGGCAGCTCACAACTTGCCTCGACCGTCTGCACCCTGACCAGACTCCAGAGCACAGTGTGGCCCCGGAAACCCAAGCAGCACCCCCTGGATTCTCCCCAGATGACCCCATCTATGCAAGGAACTTCTCCAGAGGCCCTGCATGGGTCCCAGCCAAGGTTCTCAGGGTAACCAGGCCCCTGTCATATGAAGTCGCCATAGAAGAGGGCTAGCTACTCTGTCGGCACATAAGAACATAAGAGATGCCAATGTTGGTCAGGCCAAAGGCCCATCCAGTCCAATACTCTGTGTCACACAGTGGCCAGAAATACCAGTGCCATCAGGAGGTCCACCAGTGGGGCCAGGACATTAGAAGCCCTCCCACCATTGACCCCCCCCAAGCACCAAGAAGACAGAGCATCACTTGCCCCAGAGTCCCTATCTATACCTTGTGGCTAATAGCCATTGGTGGACCTCTGCTCCATATGCTTATCTAATTCCCGTTTGAAGCCGTCCATGCTTGTAGCCGCCACCACTTCCTGTGGCAGTGAATTCCATGTGTTAATCACTCTTTGGGTGAAGAAGTACTTCCTTTTATCCGTTCTAACCCAACTGCTCAGCAATTTCATGGAGTGCCCATGAGTTCTTGTATTGTGAGAAAGGGAGAAAAGTACCTCTTTCTCTACCTTCTCTATCCCATGCTCTATCCCATTTATAATCTTATAATAATGATACAGTCGACCCGGCTGAATTGGCCAGCTATTGGCCGGTGTCCAATTTGCCCTCTTTGGGCAAACTGATCGAGAGGGCGGTGGCGACTCAGCTACAGGGCTTTCTAGATGCTTCCGTCCTTGATCCATTCCAGTCTGGCTTCCGCCCGGGGTATGAGACAGAGACAGCGCTGGTTGCCCTTACTGACAACATCCGTAGACATCTGGATCGAGGTGGTGTGGCGGCGCTGTTGTTGTTAGATCTGTCGGCCGCATATGATACAGTCGACCACCAGCTGCTGATCCACCGCCTTGCCGACGTGGGGATTCAGGGGCTCGCCCTTCTATGGCTTGCCTCTTTTCTCCAAGGTCAGGGACAGAGGGTTGGGCTCGTCCTTCTATGGCTTGCCTCTTTTCTCCAAGGTCAGGGACAGAGCAGTCCCGAAGACACCTGCTGGAATGTGGAGTGCCTCAGGGGCAGTACTCTCCCCAATGCTATTTAACATATATATGCGCCCCCTCGCCCAGATTGTCCAAAGGTACAGGCTTGGATGTCATCAATATGCAGATGACACCCAGCTCTATCTGATGTTGGGCGGCCAGTCAGTCTCTGATCCAGAAGATCTTCACCAGCCCTACAGGCCATGGCTGGGTGGCTCAGGCTGAGCCGGCTGAAGCTGAACCCGGCGAAGACGGAGGTCCTGTTCCTGGGTCGTGGTGGTATGGGATTGGGGCTCCCACTCCCGGCCTTCGATGGGGCACCTTTGGTGCCAGCTTTGGAGGTTAGGAGTTTGGGAGTGTTCCTGGACCTCACCTTAACGATAGAGGCCCAGGTGGCGGCCACTGCCAAAGCAGCCTTTTATCATCTACGGCTGGTGTGACAGTTGGTCCCCTTCCTTAGCCGCGGCAATTTGGCCACAGTGATCCATGCGACAGTTACCTCGAGGCTAGACTACTGCAACACTCTCTACATGGGGCTGCCTTTGTCACAAATTCGGAGGCTGCAGCTGGTGCAGAATGCGGCGGCCAGATTGTTGGTGGGTGTCCCTAAATGGGATCACATCCAACCTGTGCTGAAAGCGCTGCACTGGCTGCCTATAGCGTTCCGGATTCGCTTCTAAGTGCTGGGGCTTACCTTTAAAGCCCTATATGGCCAGGGTCCGGCATACCTGAGGGACCGCCTTTCCCCATACAGGACCCAAAGAGCATTTCGGTCGGGGTCACAACACCACCTAGTGACCCCGGGTCCTAAAGAGGTCAGGCTTGCTGCCACAAGAGCCACATCCTTTTTGGTGGCGGCTCCTACCTGGTGGAATGAGCTCCCGGAGGAGATCAGGGCCCTGCAGAACCTCTTACAGTTCCACAGGGCCTGCAAGATGGAGCTCTTCTGCCAGGCTTTTGAGTAGGAGCCGCCGCCACCACCGAGTAACTGCAGAGCAGGACCGCCGGGTTGGGCCAACTGGCCACCTGGAACATCTTGGCCCATGGCATCCTCCCTCTTTGATCCCACCGTGATATACAATAGGGAGCGAGTATTTTAGTTGCTAATGTATCCTGCAAGATGCGAGTTTTTGTTTGTTTGTTTTTTAAAAAAAACAATTTTTATTAGGATATATCAATAAGTCAAACTATACATCATCTTACAAACTGTCTTATATCCTTTTCTCCTGATATCCCCCCCTTCTGACTTCCCACAGTGCTCCAACCTCCAGTCCAACTCTTATATTCCCCCCCCCTTTTTTTCCTTCTTCAATAATAAAATTCTTCAGGTAACATAACCTTTAACTTTTGTTCTTACATATTTAAATTTATTCTAAATGCCCTTCTATCTTCAATAATTATCAAAGCAAAATAGATTATTTTTCACATCCCAATATTTCTCTAAGTATTCTTTAAAGTCTTTCCAGTCTGCAAAGAATTCTTCTGCTTCTTGATTCTTAAACTTTCTTGTCATTTTGTCCATTTCAACCATAAAGAGTAACTTTTTAAACCACTCCCAAATTTCTGGAGTTCTTTCTTGTTTCCAGCATTGAGCATATGTCATTCTAGCAGTTGTAATCATATACCACATTAAAGTTTGTTTTGCAATGTTGACTTCTTCCATTTTAAGTCCCAGTAGTAGCATTTCAAGCTCCTTCTTAATTTTACATTTCATAATTTTCTCCATCTCTGTATTGACCTCAGTCCAAAGGTTTTTTCCTTTATCACAAGTCCACCACATCTGGTAGAGCGAACCCTCTACTTTTTTACATTTCCAACATTTGTTTGACATATTACTATTTATATTTGCTATCTTTTTTGGTGTCATATACCATCTATACATCATCTTATAGCAATTTTCTTTTACATTATTACATGTTGAAATTTTCATTTCATTTTTCCATAAAAATTCCCAAGATGACATATATATTTCCTTGTTCATATTAACTGCCCATTTTATCATCTGCTCCTTAACTGTTTCATCCTAGGTATAACATTTTAGCAATACCTTATACATTTTAGTTATCATCTTTTTACCCCTTCCAACCACAAATTTTCAATTTCATTATATTTTTTCATGAACCCAAAGTCTTTTTTGTCTTTTACACAAATCATAAATCTGTCTATATTGTAACCAACCATAATTAAAGTCCAGTTCCACTTCTGCCTTCATGTCGAATGTCTTTCCAACAGGTTTCAAAATGTCTCTATATTGTAACCAGTCTTCTCCTTTGTAACGCGAATAAGGCTTGATTACCTCTGCTGGTACTATCCAAAGTGGTCTCTCCTCTGAAAAAAACCTTCTATATTTGGTCCATGTATCAAATAGCGTTCTTCTAATATAATGGTGCTTAAACAAATTGTCCATTTTTGTTTTCCCATACCATAGATATGCGTGCCATCCAAATTTACAGTCATTCCCTTCTAATGCCAACAATTTTCTATTTTCTAAGGTAATCCATTGTTCCAACCATGTTAAGCATATTGCATCGTGATACAATCTGAAGTTTGGTAATTGAAATCCACCTCTTTCTTTTGCATCACACAAGATCTTCATCTTTATCCTTGGTTTTTTCCCAGCCCATACAAATTTTGAGACCTCTTTCTGCCAAGAATTTAAAATCTTTGAATCTTTCACTATTGGAATAGTCTAAAATAAAAACATCAAACGTGGTAAAATGTTCATTTTAACCACCGATATTCTACCCATTAGCAACAAGTTTAGTGTGTTCCATTTTTTTATGTCCTGCTGTAATTTGAAACCAAACTTTGTCATAATTATTCTTAAAGAGATCTATATTCTTCATTGTCAAGTAAATACCGAGACACTTAGACTTTTTAACTACTTCACATTGTGTTAACTCCTGTAGCTCATCTTGTTTCGCACCAGTCATATTTTTACACATCACCTTGGATTTATTTTTATTTAGATGAAATCCTGCTAAATCTCTAAATACTTTTATTTTCTCAATAAGCAGTGGTAATTTTCGTAAAGGGTCTTCTACCAAAAACATTATGTCATCTGCAAAAGCTCTATATTGATATGTAAATCCTTTGTTGGTTAGTCCTTTAATTTCTTTGTCTTCTCTAATCCGTCCAAGCAATATTTCTAAAATCCATATGAATAGTAACGGAGACAGAGAACACCCTTGTCTCGTCCCCTTTTGAACTTTGAAATGGTATGTCACCTCTGTATTTATTATTAATGCTGCTTTTTGTTCCGAATAGATTGCCTTAATTATATTTGTAAATGACTCTCCAATGTCCATTTTTTCTATAACTTGGTACATAGTCCCAATTTAAGTTATTGAAAGCTTTTCTGCGTCCACAAAGAAGAAACCCACCTCTTTTTCTGGATGCTTATCATAATACTCAATTGCGTCAATCACCATTCGTATGTTGTCCTTTATTTGTCTATTTGGTAAAAAGCCAGCTTGTTCTTCTTCAATAACATCCTTCAAGTAAGTCTTTAATCTTTCTGAAATAACTTTAGCAAATAGCTAATAGTCATTATTCAAAAGAGAGATTGGTCTATAATTTTTCACATTTATTAGGTCCTGTGTTTCTTTTGGTATAAGCGATATAGTAGTCTCTTTCCACGATTCTGGTATTTTCTTTGTTACTCTTATTTCATTTGTCAAGAGTTCAAAAATCGGGGTCAGTTCTTCTTTTAGTTTCTTATAAAACTTTGCAGTAAATCCATCCGGTCCTGCAGCTTTCCCTAACTTTGCCTCCTCATTCGCCTTATAAATCTCTTCTTTCGAAATTGGGCCATTTAACATTTTCTTGACATCTTCTGAAATCTTTGGCATCTCCAATTTTCCAGATATTTCCAAACTTTTTCTTGTTCTACTGACTTCTTTTGAAATAACTTAGCATAATATTTGAAAAATGCTCTTTTAATTCCATTGTTATCCACAATTTCTTTACCTCCTTCTAATATTTTATTTATTATTTTACTTTCTCTTCATTTTTTCAACTGCCACGCCAAGAGTCTCTCTGGCTTGTTTGCCCCCTCAAATGATTTTTGTTGAAGCTTTTTTAGGTTCCAATAAATTTCTTGATTCATTAATGCATTTAATTGCTCTTGCAAGATTTGAATCTCTTTAAGTATTTTCTTTTTTCCCCGGTCTTTTCTTTAATTCTTTTTCCTTCAGTCGAATTTTTCCCACTATATTATTCTGTTGTTCCATTTTCTCTTTTTTTCCTTTACTTTTCAACGATATTAATAGTCCTCTCATTACTGCTTTATAGGCATCCCAAACTGTTTGTATCTGTGTTCCTTGATTTAAGTTCGCTTGGAAAATAAGTGTTGTTTCTTTACTTATGGTCTCTACAATTTTTTGTCGATCCAACAAATCTTCATTCAATCGCCATCTAATTTTTTTTTCCCTACTTTGGATATCCATAAAATTGGATTATGATCTGAATTTATCTTTGGCATAATTTCCACTCTATGTTTTTAAGGCAATGTCACTAGTCGTCCATATCATGTCAATTCTGGGAAAAGAATCATGTCTGTTAGAATAAAAAGTAAAACCTTTAGCTGTAGGATTCCATTTTCTCCATACATCCTCCAAATTCTCTTCTTTGACCAACTTGAAGAAAGCTTTTGGTAACTTCCCTAGCCTATCATCAGGTTTTTTAGATTCCCGGTCCAGTTTATTGTTAATCATACCGTTAAAGTCTCCCGTTAGTACAATCTGATCATAAGTCACCTGATCCAATTCTTGCGTCAGATTTTTTAAAAATTTCTCTTTTGCTCCATTAGGTGCATAGATATTTACAATCAATGTTTTCTTTTGATGCACAGTCATTTCCACGGCGACATACCGTCCTTCTCTATCTTTAAAAATTTCTTTAGGTTCAAATTCCTTTTTCATATATATTACAGTTCCTCTTTTCTTTTTTGATGCCAACGAATAAAATTCTTCACCTAGCTGTTTAGTATTCAAATATTTAAAATCCTGTTTTTTAATATGGGTTTCTTGCAGGCAAATTATGTTACATTTTTGTTTTTCCAGCCAATGCTTTACTATTTTTCTTTTGTTAGGTGAATTAAGTCCATTTACATTCCAAGATATTAATTTGTAATCCATAGTGTTGTAGGTTTACTTATCTCCAAAGTCTTTGGAATTATCAAACATAAATCTAAGCATTTGTTCCGAAGTCTTGATTGTGTGTCTTTGACTTTGATAGTTGAAACTTACTCCTTGTGGTATTTCCCATCTATATCTTATATTAAGTTGTCTCAATTTGTTTGTTAACCTTTTAAATTTTTTCCTGTCTTCGATGATTGTTCTGGGAAGCTCTTTCATTATTATTATCTTTTTTCCATCCATTTCCAATGGTTCAGTAAATTGTTTCCTGAATATATTCTCTTTCATACGATCACATCCCTTGGCAGATTCTTCTTTTGAGCATACACTGAGTTCATTCTGTAAATCAAATCAAAGTTGTGCTTTATATCATCAACTTCTTCTTGTAGATATTCTGCAAAGGCTTCAATTATCAAAGTACGGGTATCTTCATTTGATTTCTCTTCAATCCCTCTCAGTCTAAGATGGGTCTGCATTGCTCTGTATTCCATCATTGTATCTATTCGGTGGTTTTCCTTTATCACTGTTTCAACTTTTCTGTCCATTTCTTGTGTTCTTTGCTCTATTTCAGTAGACTTTTGTGATAGACTTTGGAATTCTTTTTTAATTTCTCCCACTTCCTTTTTAAGATCAGCCACCACTGACACTACCAGCTCTTTCATTTTAGTCATATTTAGTAGATAACTCACTGTAGTAGATAACTCACTGAAAATGTCGAGACAGTGTGTGACTGCAATAAAGAAGGCCAATGCTATGCTCGGGATTATTAGGAAGGGTATTGAAAACAGATCAGCCAATATCATAATGCCCCTATATAAATCAATGGTGCGACCTCATTTGGAATACTGTGTGCAGTTCTGGTCACCACACCTTAAAAAGGATATTATAGCTTTGGAAAAAGTGCAGAAAAGGGCAACTCGAATGATAAAAGGGTTGGAACACTTTCCCTATGAGGAAAGGTTAAAGCGCTTAGGGCTCTTTAGCTTGGAGAAAAGACGACTGAGGGGTGACATGATCGAGGTTTATAAGATTATGCATGGGAAAGAGCAGGTAAAGAAAGAGGTACTTTTCTCCCTTTCTCACAATACAAGAACCCGTGGGCACTCCATGAAATTGCTGAGCGGTCGGGTTAGAACGGATAAAAGGAAGTACTTCTTCACCCAAAGAGTGATTAACACATGGAATTCACTGCCACAGGAAGTGGTGGCGGCTACAAGCATGGACGGCTTCAAAAGGGAATTAGATAAGCATATGGAGCAGAGGTCCATCAGTGGCTATTAGCCACAAGGTATAGATAGGGACTCTGGGGCAAGTGATGCTCTGTCTTCTTGGTGCTTGGGGGGGTCAACAGTGGGAGGGCTTCTAATGTCCTGGCCCCACTGGTAGACCTCCTGATGGCACTGGTATTTCTGGCCACTGTGTGATACAGAGTGTTGGACTGGATGGGCCTTTGGCCTGATCCAACATTGGCATCTCTTATGTTCTTATGTTCACTCCTCATCTTCCACAGTGAAGACAGAGGCAAAAAATGCATTCAGGTTCTCAGCCATTTCCCTATCATCCTTCAGTACTCCTTTTACCCCTTGGTCATCCAGGGTCCCCACTGCTTCCCTGTCTGTTTTCCTGCTTTTAATGTATTTGAAGAAAGTTTTTTTGTTGGTCTTTATGTTTTGCTATATGATTTTCATTTTCCCTTTTTACTGCCTGATCACAGACTTGCACTTTATTTGCCGCAGCCTGTGTTCCTTTCTATCAACCTCACCGCTTAAAGGATTGTAGTTTTAAATACTCTCCAAGCTTTCCCCAATGTGGCTTCTGCAAGTGCTTGCAGGTTACCCACTTTGCAACTGGCCCAGCCCAAGAAGAGATAAAGAGGAAGTCATATGGGCAGGGGTATACAGAGAGAAAATTATGTAGCTTCTGCAAGTGTTTGCAGGTTACCCACTGTGCAACTGGCCCAGCCCAAGTGACTGGCACCATGCAACTGGATCACAGTTTTCCTGGGTTAAATCTACCAGGGGAAGGAAGGGGGGAAGCTGAAAATTGGAGAAGTTGCTGGGATAAAGATGAGATTAAGGTTGGGTTCTCTGGTGAGTGGGAAAGTGAGAGGGAAGCAGGAAAAGGGGAGAGGCTGTGGGGGCTTCCAGATAAGAGAAAGAGGAAATTGTGGGGGAGGAGAAAATTAGAGCATGCCAGAGGATGTAGTGATGACCACCAGAATGAACAGCTTTAAAGGGGGATTAAATAGATTCATGGAGGATAAGATTGTCAATAGCTACTAGCAATGGTGACTGAAGGGAACTTCCACATTCAGAGGGACTAAACCTTTGCATTCCAGAGCCAGGACACAACATCAGGGGAAGGCCTTGGCCTCTATGCCCTGTTGTTGGCTCTCCAGAGGAACTGGTTGGCCACTTTGTGAGACAGGATGCTGGACTAGATGGACCATTGATCTGATCCAGCAGGCCTCTTCTTTCTTTCTTAAGAAAGGATAAGTGGTTTATAGATCATTAAATTTCTTCTCTACAGTGTGACCTCATAGAAGCATTGGATGAATTTTTCTTCCAGTTATCCCACCTCCCTGTGGATTGACCTGCAGAGGAGGTAAGGAGAGCTCCTTCCTTACAGATATTCAGGAAAAGATACTGATGTTTTCTCGGACTTTATTGATGGTAGAGGCAAAGCTTGGGGTTATGTTGTGGGGTATATGATTCTGATTTTTTTTTCCTTCTGTCTTTGTTGTTGATTAATGTTATTGTTCTCATGGTTGTATCAGGTTTTTACTGCAAATCTACTTGAGCTCATCTGGAGAAAGATGGGGTACAACTGTTTCAAATAAAATTAAAAATACATTCAATAATAAAGATCTGTTGAGAGATCCAACTGAAGTTTGTTTGTCTGAGCCATTACTAGCAAAGTAGCAGTCTACCCAGCAATGGTCTGATCAGAGCTGAGGACCAATTGTTGAAGATTTAGTTATGTTGACCAGTGAGGGAGAGACCAAGATATAGTCAATATATGTGTAAACACTGTCTTGTAGAATAGAAGGTATAGTCCTTGACTGAGCGATGTAGATGTCTCCAGATGTCAACTAATTGGAAAGATGGAAAGATATCAGCTAACTTGGATGTGAAAGTTTTCTAGTTTTTGTGAGAATTGTTGAGGGAGGATTTTTCAAGTCTGTAGTTCACTATAAAGTTAAGATCTCCTCCTGATATGCCCTCACTATCTTTAAAGTATTGTAGTTTCTCCAAAGTTTCCTCTATCAACTTGAGTTGGTCCAAATTAGGAATGTATAGGGAAGCAGACATTAATCATTGATTATTCAACATGCCCTTCACAAAGAGGTATCTGCCCTGAGGGTCAGCCATTGTGCTGTGGTGAATGAAGTGAGCATTTTTTGAAATTAATATAATTACTCCCCTGGAGTTAGAGGAACCTCTTGCTTGGAATTGATGAGGAAATTTGGGTGTTTTAAAAAGAGGCATTGAGATGTTCCTATTGTGAGTCTCTTGCTGAAAGAGAACTGTGGATTTAGGTTGGAGACAGAAGAAAAGATTCTTTTGTGCTTAATGTTGTTGTTTGAGGCCTCTCACATTATAAGAAATGACTTTAACATCATTGTGCCTGATGGACTGCAGAAGTAGGGAATATAGGAAGAATACAATAGTGAGATAAGAAAAGTACAGTGATGAAAATGCAAGTGAGGGCTAAAGAAACCTAATATAATAAAATTTGATTGCTAGATTCAGAGAAGCAGAAATGTAAAATTGGTAACTACAATATAAGGGCAAATTTGGTTAGCAGTATAGCTAATTAAACTAACTAGCAATAATAATAATAAGAATGTAGAATTAAAGGAATGATCAGGAAGAATTATTATAGTTGCTATAGACACTAAGAAACTTGATAAAATTAATGAATTAAACTCTATATAAATTTTACAGATAATTTCACTAATTAAATAAGAAAGAAAAATCTTGACACATAGTTTTAGCAATAAAAATTAGAAAATATGGTTTGATGTACAGTATAAGTTGTAAGAGGAGCTAACAATAATCATATGAGTATATAATTAATTAGACAATCAAGAAGAATGAATTAATTTGCTTGAATTGAGAACAACAATATAATAATGCAATAGCTAGAAAAGCCAATAAGCTTAATAGAAGGTGTGCAATATACTCTTATTATAATATTTGATATAGATACTCTAGGTATTTAAAAAGTATAGATTTGGTCAAAAGGCCCAACCTTTACATTCCACATCCTTAGACTCTTTTTTTATATAAATACCCCTACTCTAAAGTCCTATTCCAGGTTCGTTGAAAGATTCTTGTCAATCATCAATGCCTTGTATGCAACACCTTTAGCAAATCTTAAAATAAATAATACATTAACAGAACCCTTTCATTTTGGCTGGGGCACCCACCAATGGTGCCCACTTTCACCTTTATTATTTCTATGGTTATGGAACCCCTGGCTAATATGATACGTAGAAATAAACAAATACAAGGCATCAAAATTCATGAGACTGTATACAAATCCAAACTCTTAGCTGACAACTTATTGCTAACTATTTCTAATCCACTCTCTTCCTTACCAGCCCTACATTCTGATCTTACTGAATTTGGCCTGATCTCAGGACTAAAAGTAAACATGTCTAAGTCCTTACTTTTCCCAATAAATCTTTCTTCCCATATCTCTTCAGCTGTTAAATCATTCTTTTCCTATTAATGGGTGACCACCCCCTTCCATACATAGGTATTAACATTCCTTTAGGTCTGAACGTTTTAAGAAAATATAACCATGATGTAATTTTTAAGGAAGTCGGATCAATTGGTATCTTTCTTTCTTTTTTAAAGTACCCATAGGTACACTTTTATTCTTTTCATATTATACACATACGTACAACATATAAACAAACAACCACTTACATACATAAGACATACAAAGAGATCAGTATATTTTCTCATTACTCTATTACCATATTTTAAAAATTTCTTAAATCACTTTCTGTAGGTTTGCTTAAGTTTCTGTATACTCTTATCTTTTTACCATAGTTTCTAGTAAACTAAAAGAGATTAATAATACCAAAAATTTCATTACCTGGTCAAGCCTTTCATCCTACTAAAATTATATTTCTTTTTCAAGCCATTCCTATTGTCCTCACTACTAAACCAATTATGTCCCGGCAAAAAGCCTTAATGAATTTCTTTTGGTCTTATAGATCACATCATATAAATCTCCATACTCTTCAAAGAAATTCAAAAAAGGTGGTCTCAGTTTCCCTAATTTAATCAATTAGGGCTATGCACTTAGAAAATATTACTAAAATATCATAACCTAATGTCAATCCAGACTGGATATTCTTGCTACAGGAGTTTACACACCCTCACAAACTTCATGAAGTAATCTGGCAAAAATCTAAAGATCGTCCCTCAAGTATTCAATGCAACATTTTTCTCCTAACAATACTTTCTATATGGGACCAGTTTAGATCAAAACTTCTACCTCCAATATCCAGGTATTAAATCCAGGTTTCACCCTCTTTTTAACCAAGGTTGGTTCCCCCAAACTTTTAATACCTCTGTTTTCAACACAACAAACTGCACAAAGGCTCTCTGCATAGCAGACCTTACTTCTAACAGCACACTGCTTGACAAATCAGCTCTGGAAAATAAACTAGACATCAAACTTCCATGGTTCCAATTCTTTCAAATCTCCCACTTCTGCTCTCAAATCAAACAACTACTGATGGATTTTGAAGTTGTATTAAAACCCACACAGGATCCTAAAAAACATCTTATATCTTCCATACACAATATTCTTAATGATCTAGAAAGCCGCACACATCTCCCTCATCAGTCAGCTTGGCCTAAAGCATGTGGAGAAGTTCTTCTGGGTGATTTTTGGAACTCTCTGTGGTATTCTCCCCCATTTAATACAACAATAACTGCTATTAAGTTACAAGCTTTTAAACTAGTGTCACATTGGTACCTAACCCCTAGAAAAATTGCACATTCAAATTCTCAACTCACTCCTTTTTCTTGAAAAAAAAATGTGGATCTTTTGGTTCTTACCTTCATTGCTGGCTATATTGCCCCCATATCAAAACATTTTGGGATATGGTTCTGAATCGTATAGAATCTATTACAGACCTTAATATTCTTTCTTCTCCTGCTAATCTTTTTTTTTTAATGGTTGGACAGCCATGCAACATGCACATCCCAAAAGGGAAATCATACCCATCCTTCTCTCAGCTGCTCAAACAGCAGTTGCTACTCAATGGAAAAACCCACATCCCCCAAACCTATCTCTCTGGCATAAAAAACTTTGGGACTTTTACATCATGGCTAAAATAACACTTAACACCTCTCCACTAGCCTCTGACTTCACTCTTACTAACTTTTCTTCTACTTGGCTACTTAACGAAACAAGATGAAATACCTTGTATACAGGGGTCATTTCGTAGAAAAAGAGCTAGGGGAACTCATTAGCATAACTCATTAGCATATGCCACACCCCCTGACATCACCGGAAGTGTGTCATAAGGCCACACCTCCTGACATCACTGGAAATGTGTCATAAGGCCACACACCCCCCTCCCAATGGTCCCGGCCGCCGGTGCCGGCCTTGCAGCTCCACTGCCGAACCCCATTAGGGGCCCGGCAGTGGACCTGCAAGGCCGGTGGGAGTGTAAGGAAGCCCCACCAAGGCCCTCCCTGGCCCCAGGCGGGGCTTCGTCATGTGCCCCGCCCCCCGTACCTCACCCGGGGGAACTGCGTTCCCCCACGTTCCCCCCCCCCCAAAATGACCTCTGCTTGTATAATGAATCAATTACATTTATAGTGATAACATCAGGATTATGTAGCTTAGTATCTCTTTCTCTTCTCTCCTGATTTATTTTTTCCTCTCTCTGTTTTTTTCCTCTTCCCCTCTCTATTTTCAAGTATATTTCTGCTCTGTAGTCAATAGCTATGACTCAATTTTGTAATTATTATACCAGTTATTGTTACATTCTTAAGTCTCTGTATTTCATATTTGTCATTAAATAAAATGTTTTTAAAAATACATAAAACGTTTTAATGAAGGACTAGTAATGATGTGGGCATCAAAGCAGTTTAGGTCTTACAGTTCAGTTCTACTACTAAAAGTGAGGACTTACTTTTTCCTGTTGACTTTCCCTTTCTTCCCCCTGTGGAATGTAAGTATGGTAATTAAAGTATGTAAGTTAGGTACACTGTGGCTACAGTCCTAAAGACACTTTCCTGGAGCAAGCCCCATTAGGCAGACCTGCTTAGGATTACTCCCTAAGTCAGGGGAATGTTCATCAGTCAGTACACTTCAAAACTAATTGTGATTTAGCTGTAATTCTCTCTAACAGTTCCATACTTGATTTTGTGGCAGAGAGAAAAACTGCTGAGTGCAGTTGAATCACATATGTAATATATCATTGATACCCAGTGGCTCGGGAACCACATGAGGCCCCTAGACTTGCCACATATGGCTATTCTGAGCATTGCTTCCCAGTGTGACACCTGCCCCATTGATTCAGAAAAGTGGCCAAGGCCCTTGCCTAGTGAAGCTTGCTGTTGGCAGGTGGTTTCTGCCTAGAAACAGCCACCACTGGAAGAACAGGTAAGCTTCAAGCCTCTCTGAAGTTCATGCATCATGCCTGAGATGGAAATAAACATGGCTGTTTCGATCATTGGTCATTCTGAGTGTGGGTCTCCATGAGCCATGGACTGAATACCATTGTAATATATATTTGATTTTCTTATTTAAAAGAATCAGAAATATATAAAAAAAAATTGTCCTTGAGTAAAAGCAAAAAAAAAAAATCAGACAGAATCTGAACTTTGGGTTTGGATTTTTATATATGAGACTTGTTTTAAATCGCTGTTGGATTTTGATGATGTATATGTTAGTTTCAATCAGAACCATATTCCCACCTATAAATTCATCTCACACTATTGGGGTGAAATTCTCAAAAATTTTTAATCCTCAGTAAGGAATCCTCCCAGCCAAGTTGGTGGCAGAGAGCCAAAGTGCTCCATTAAAGCATAATTAAAATACACTTTTGCAGACTGGTCTAACGGAAGAAGTATTTGTTCCCAACTTTCTCACCACCCAGATCCTGATGGGTTGGGAGAAAAGATGGGTAAAGTTGGTAGGCAAGCAGGACTACACCTTTCATACACATATGAACAGCGCATAACTTCCCTGGTACTCACTAAAAAGCCGGTGGATTTGCTTAGAGATCATTAAATTGCTTCAGACATGGGAGCACACCAAGACAAGGTAAAGAAGGGTGTGTGTTTTACTACTTTTCCCGTTATACTAAAAAGGAATACATCCAACCACATACTTCTGTGTTTCTCTACCTACTTATTCAATTAGGAAGTGCCCATTGCTAATGACTTCCATGCAGTGTTCCCTCTAAGCTGAATTAGTATGAATTAGATCACAGTTTTTTAGCCTCCAACTCACAGATTTTTGTCTTAGCTCAGGAAGGATGGCTGCAAAGCAAACTAATTCATGCAATAGCCAAATTGCTCACTCACAACGTTGATGCCAGTAGCTCACAAAGTAAAATTTTTGCTCACAAGACTCCACAGCTTAGAGGGAGCATTGCTTCCATGTCCTTCTGACTATTCCTTTGGCTCAGGCACTTGATCAAGTATTAATTGAGAATTCAAGGGTGGTCCAGGCAAGCCAATTCTTGCAATGTGGTCTATGCCTATCATTTCAGGAAAATCTTAGAACTGTGGGTTCTATGTGATTCATAGTTAGGGCAAGGGGGAAACTGAGGAAGATCTTACTACCAGTAAGGTATCAGCAACTGCATTCCCTCTGGGATATATCTGTCTTCCTCTCCTTGCAAGTTATGAAAGCCTGGGTGGGGCTAGAAGGTGGCACAAGCTAAAGGGCAAAAGGCAAAGGGCTGTTGGTCCTTGGTTTGTAGGCCATGACTCTCAGCCTGGGACCTATGTTAGGCAGCCTTGTTGAAAAGGACCAGGTCAGGATCTGTTTGTTTGGTCTAACTGTATGATTTGTTTAATCTATGTATCTGTGTGGAAGCTGCTTTTGATTAAACCTAACCCTACCTCTTTGAGGAGAAAAGTGGCATACAAATGCTACAAACTAAGAAATACATTGTTGTGTTTGTGTTTGAGGTAAGGGGTTACAAGCTTGTGCCAACTTCAGAAGACTGTTGTTTGAGTCCTGTCCCAGTGTTCTCATTTGGGACCGTCAGAAGAACAGGCACAAGGACACATGGGAATGAGTTATACTTCAACCTTTCACTGATACCCAGATCCTGCTGCAAGTGGGTTCTCCTGAATTTTATGCCATCCTGCCATCCTACCGTATAAAATCTTTTAGTTGGAGCTGCTCTTAAACACAGCCTTCTTATATGGCGATAGTGCTTTTCACATTTTACCTAAATTCAAGCTCAGCTCACCAATTCATACATTCCCATTTACCCTTGACTGACATCCTTTAGGATTTTGGAATTCTAATGTAGCTTTTAGAGTGGATACTAATTGAAATACATAAACTATATTTATACTTACGTCAGGAAGCATCTCTGACCAAAATTATCACATGTGCCAATTTGTATGTACCAGCCCATACTACATGGTACTGTAAAACACTCGCCCCCAGCTTTAGAACATGATTTCCAGTCATTAGGTTCATCAGCTTCAGCTGGATGTCCTGAATAGGCAAAAAAAAAGCTAGTCAATTTCATTCTTAAGAATAAAGGAAATCTTCAATTTGGTTGCCACTTTGAGTTAGATTGCTACTAGAAACTTTTGTTTCCAGAAGTTCATCCATGCTGCCTGCTAAGGCAGAAAATGTTCTTAGATGGTATATATAAAAACATTTCAACAATTCAATAAAACATGTGGACATACAAACAGACATAATGACACAACCAGGGAGGAGAGCCAATACTGGGGGTATGCCAAACAGAACAAGAATGTATTCATCCACTAGTGGAAGACATTGATAGAGGGCAGAAGAAAATCTCCCTGGGGTGGGAGTTCCAAATCTTGTCACCATGACCAAGAAGGCCCTTTCTTAAATTGTCACCTGTCTACCCTCAAATGTCAGGGTTCCTGAAACAGGGCCTCTGAAGATGATTGGAGTGAATGGGTAGGTTCATATGGGGAAAGGAGATCTGGTATGCTGGTCCCAAGCCATAAAGGGCTTTAAAGATCAATGCCAGCCCAGAAGCAAATTGTGAGTCAGAGTAGATGGAATAAGACTGGAGTGATATGGTCCCTACTGTTACCCAAATGGGATGTCTCCTAATTAGAAAGGGGCATTACTTTAAGGAGACACAGTGAGAGGGGGGAAACTAGGAAATCACCCATGTTTATGGGGATTGCTCCCTGAGAACTCTCAAAATAAGCCAGGCTGGATAACCAGAAAGATATTTTATTAAAAAATAGAATAAAGAGTAAACATACATTCAAAGCACATAGGAAAAACACACAAACTATCTGAAGAAAATAAAAGGAAGTAGTGTGGAAAGTGATTCAGGAAGGGCAATATTTACCAGGACATAGAGGTCAAGGTCTGTGGAGGTCCGATAGAAAAACAGACAGCATTTCCCAGAGAGACGGAAGAAGAAGCCCACAAACAAATGGGCATGCAATGTTTAGTGCTGAAAACATTCACACTTTACACTGGGCAGAGTGTGCCCAAATATAAGAATAGTTAGCCCTGAAGTGGTCTGACATGTGTGCCCCTAAAACAATACCATGATTGGCTTTTTAGAGGTAAAACAATGTTTTGGGAGAGGATGGACAAAGACCGAGGAAACCTTGTGATGATTTACATGAGTGTTGCTAATGGTGCTTGATGAGTTTGTCCAGTCTAAACTGAAAGTGTTAATGTTTTCTGATTAAATTGTTGGATTTAAACTAAATGTGATACTGTTTCTCTAATGAACCCTGAATACAGGATGGGAGAAGCTATCAAGTTATATGAATAGCATGCTTATTAGGGTGAATAGGCAGGGGAATGAGGGTCAAGGTGGGGTATTCCCTTTCCTGAGAAGCCCACTTTGAGATTCTCTCTTTTGAGGTAGAGAAAGAGCTATTAACAAGTCAGTTCCCTGAGTCACTTTCCCAAAATAATTCCCCAGGCTTGTCTCCTGGCCAGCGTCTATTTTGTTTGTTACGGCTTCATCTTGGTTCCATTTCTAGGCCAAGCTATGCACTGTACAAATGATTTTGGGAGTGAAAATTAAAGAGGGACATCTTGTGTAAGACTGCCGTTCCACAGGAGGGGTCTGGATGCTAACACTATGACCCACTGCAGTCAAGAAGAAGAAGAGATTGGATTTATACCTCACCCTTCACTTGGAGTCTCAGAGCAGCTTATTTTTTATTTAATTTATTTTTTATTATATTTCTACCCCTCCCCGCAAATGGGCTCAGGGCGGCTCACAAAAAGTGCACCATGTGCTAATATAAAACAGTAAAATACCTAAAACACATAAAAACAACCATTATCAAAATAAAATGTTCAGTGGTGTTATTAAAGCCTTCAGTCAGAGCAAGATGGTAACCTGTAGATGAAGCTCCGAGCCTGATTCGGCGGTACGGTCAGTCGAAGCATTGTGGCTCGATCTTGTAATGGGCCATCCTAATACCCCATGTTCCCATGAGGTAGTTGGTGGTAGTGGTGGTGCTTAAAATTTCATTCCCTTCCTCTTCCCACAACAGACACCTGTGAGGTAGGTGGGCCTGAGAGAGCTCTGAGAGAACTGCTCTTGAGAGAACAGCTCTGAGAGAACTGTGACTGACCCAGGGTCACCTAGCTGGCTGCATGTGGAGGAATGGGGAATCAAAGCCAGTTCTTCCAGATTAGAGTCCACACTCTTAATCACTACACCAAACTGGCATTCAACATTTTGGCTGCAGCATTCTATACCAACTGGAGCTTCCAGGCAGTCTTCAAGGGCAGCCCCATGTAGATCTGTTGGAGTATATATGAGTTCTTTCCCTGATGTAATGAAAGCATTAACTGTTTGTTTATATATGCTAATTGTTAGTTAGCATGTAGCAAATCAGCTTTATTGCACGTAGCTCCCACCAAGGAAGAGGATGTCCTATTCCTGATTGAATGAGTTGTAGAAAGACTATGGGCTGATTGATGTATTGGCAGGAGGGAATTTGAGGTTTGTTCTTAATCCCTTTGTTCTAAGATTAGAGAACAGGTATCCATCTTGAAGTAACTAGTAACCAGTTAAGATATAGATTGGCCCCGGTCACACGAGAGGTTTTGGGCCGGGAGAGGGACAGATCGGGGGCGCAGCAAACGGGCACAATCCCACCGCAACATCTGGGAAGAGTTGTGCGCCCGTCCCCGATCCAGCCCTTTTGCCCAAAACCCTGCAGCAAAAATAAACCACCTACCGAGGTGGTTCTTCCAGGAAGGCCACATCAAGGCCGGCCGTGGGATCGCCGGCGCGTCCTTCCGCCGGCGCATCCCCGGCTCCTGGCCAAACTGCGCATGCTCAGACATGCGCAGTTCGGCAGCCTCCCCCTTCCAACCATGGCTTCCTCCCTGGCATCTGATCGTGCTGGGGAGCAATGGCGCCGCGGCTCAGGGGATCCGTGGGATCCCGCCGCGGCGTCTCTATTTTGGTGCGGCTCTGATTAGCCGCACTTTCCCCGGTTTTTTTTTCTGCCATGTGGCAGGGACCATTAGATAGTTGGAATGTTTTTCTCGTTTTTACATCCAAATGTTTCCCTTCCCTCTTTTATAGTAAATTGTTTTTAAAAGCTAAACAGACAAGCCTGCACCTCTTTGTTACTCAGCTTCAGAATCCCAACAAGACCACACTGCAGTAATCTAATCTAGATATTACCAGGGCACGCACCACAATGGTAAGATCTTTCCCACCTTGTAAGGGCCATACCTGGCTCACCAGCCAGAGCTGATGGAAGGCACCTCTGGCCACTGCTGACACCTGCTTTTCCAACAGAAGGCCCAGTTACAGCAGCACCTCCAAGTTATGAACCTGCTCCTTCAGGAGAGTGCAATCCCAACCAGAACAGGACATATCCCAATTCCTGGATCAAATATCCCACCACCATCGGTAGCATCTCTGTTTTGTTGAAATTAAGTTTCAGTTTGTTAGCCCTCATGCCTCCCAAAACTGCACCTGTTCAGTTTCCATATTCTCCCTGGGAAGTGCCAGAAAGAGCTGAGTGTCATCTGCATACTGGTGGCAACTCAGTTCAGGTCTCCAGATGACCACTCCTAGCATCTTTATGAAGCTGTTGAGAAGTACAGGGAATAAGATAGAACTTCATGGGACCCCAGAGGCCAAGGGACAGAGCAGCAGTCAACAAACAACAAACAACCTACCTTAATGGTACAACAAAAACCACGCTAAAACTGTGCTAGTCCCAACCGCAAAAAGTGGTCCATAAGAATATCATGATGAAGGGTAGTATCAAAGGCCACCAAGAGGTCCATGAGAATTAACAGGGTTGCAGTCCCTGTGTCCATCTCCAGAACAACCACCAGGGTGACCAAGGCCATATCATTCCCATGAACATGTCTGAAAACTTATTAACATGGACCAACCAATCAACTTTTTTCAGGGATCTCTGAAATTCAATCACTTTGTTCAACAGTTTCAGTCCCCTAAAACTGAAAGCCTCTGTGCACTCATTGCTTTTTTAAAATGAATAATATAAAACCTTGACTCCACATAATTCAAATCCACATGAAAACAGTGGCATCTTGTGAAATCCCACACTGTTGGCCAGACTGTGCCAGCACCACTACTAGCATGGCAACAATAGTAGCACAAAGTAATCCCTACAGAGGAATTCAGGCGGAATGAGGCTTTGTTCCGGGGGACTCTTCCATAAATGAGAGGATCTCTTTTAGTTGGCAGTATTGACAATGATGCATCTCCTCAGTCATTTACAACCATTACTCCTCTGCTTCCCCTCATTCCAATAGGAGGAAGAGGTAAGCCCTTCTCCCTAAAAAAGGATCCCTGAGTATCAGATTGCACCCAAGTGGAAGGGAACAGAGGTGATGGATCAGCTTCACAACTTGTGATGGACTATATCACCTTACGGTTCTAATTTTGGGGGGTCTATTATTCCCTATGGGGTGAAGTGTCTGTGTGTCTGGGGGGCTGCTGGTGATGCCTGGCCTTTAAATAACTTCCAAGTTGCAAGTTGACTGATCCAATGGGTCCAATTTTATGGGCCCCTAAATAGGGTACCCCCAGCCATTTCCTATAGAGGAGGGGGGAAAGAAGGGGGAAACCCTGAAAGGGGCTTCCTAACTATAAATCCACATTGATGGGGTTCGAACTGGCAGAGACCGACCAAGAGAGAGATCTTGGAGTCATAGTAGATAACTCACTGAAATTGTCAAGACAGTGTGCAACTGCAATAAAGAAGGCCAATGCTATGCTGGGGATTATTAGGAAGGAAATTGAAAACAAATCAGTCAGTATCATAATAAAAAGTAAAGGTTCCCTTGCTTGAAAGCCAATCGAATCCAACTCTAGGGTTGCAGTGCTCATCTCCGTTTCAAAGCCAAAGAGCCAGCGCTTCCGAATACATTTCCGTGGTCATGTGGCTGGTATGACTAAACACCAAGGCGCACAGAACGCTGTTACCTTCCCACTGAAGTGGTACTTATTTATCTACTTGCAATTTCTTGCTTTCGAACTGCTAGGTTGGCAGGAGCTGGAACTAGAGATGCCCCTGTATAAATTGATGGTGCAACCTCATTTGGAATACTGTGCGCAATTCTGGTCACCACACCTCAGAAAGGATATTATAGCATTGGGGAAAAGTGCAGAAAAGGGCAACTAGAATGATAAAAGGGTTAAAACACTTTCCCTATGAGGAAAGGTTAAAGTGCTTGGGGCTCTTTAGCTTGGAGAAATGACAACCGAGGGGTGACATGATTATGCATGGGATGGAGTAGATAGAGAAAGAAGTACTTTTCTCCCTTTCTCACAATACAAGAACTCATGGGCACTCAATGAAATTGCTAAGCAATTGGGTTAGAACAGTTCTTCACCCAAAGAGTGATTAACACATGGAATTCACTGCCACAGGAGGTGATGACAGCTACAAGCATGGACAGCTTCAAGAGGGAATTGGATAAACATATGGAGCAGAGGTCCATCGGTGGCTATTAGCCACAAGGTTTAGATAGGAACTCTTGGTCTGGGGCAAGTGACGTTCTGTATTCTTAGTGTGGGGGGGCAGTGGGAGGGCTTCTAGTGTCCTGGCCCCACTGCTGGACCTCCTTATGGCACCTGGGTTTTTTGGCCACTGTATGACAGAATGTTGGACTGGACGGGCCATTGGCCTGACCCAACATTAGCTTTTCTTATGTTCTTATGTTCAGGGCAAAAAACTATACCTGTAAGTAGCAGTCACTCAGAACCAAAAGCAAGTCCAGAGAATCTCTGCAGCAGAAATGGAAGGGGGGCATTTTTGCAAACCCAACAGAACCAATTCCAATGTACAGAATGCCCAGCAGTGCCACTGTGGCAGTTCAAATCCAACTGATGTCAAACCACAGAATCACAACAGAACAAATCAAAGCTGGAGGTGTGTGTAAGCCCAGCAAAAGAAATTTCAATGTACAGAATGCCCAGGAGAACCCAGCGCCACTGTGACAGTGCAAGCTCAACAGACCCAAAGTGAAAGAACAGCAAAACAAATCCATTTGGGGGGGGGGGGTTTACAAATTTGGGGGGGGGGGGGATTACAAAAATCTTGAAACTGACAGAACATACTTGAAATTGACAAAGCAGCCTAGGGAGCCCACTGAGATACAGAAACAAACAAACAAATAAAAATAAATAACAATATCTAGCCAAATAAATGACCTGGTAATGTGAGTTGAGGAAACTGTTCCTGACATATATGCATGCTTATATTGATGTAGTGTATTAGTAACTTAGCGCAATAAGCTTCACCCTTCCTGTGTGGCCAGTGTATACCACCAAGGAAAGGGCACAAGCCATTGATCAAGGTGCCAAGGAAGATCAGCATGGCTGGCTTATCAACAAGGATGTCCGCATCTGGCTTCCCCATGCCCTCCTTTTCAAGATCCTGAATGACTATCATCAATTTACACACCACGGAGGTACGGAGATGACAGAGATGCTCCTGCACCTCTTCATTGTTGTTGGGCTCTTTCATAAAGCCCAAAGGGTGGCAAAGGTCTGCCTGACCTGCCAGAAGGAAAATGCCAAGAAGGGTTTGGCAGTGGCCCCCAGAGCCAGACCATGGGTGTACAGCCCCTTCAAGGCTCTTCAAGTCGACTTTACTGAACTCCCGAAATCCAGTTACTATAAATACCTTCTTGTCTTTGGTGACCAGCTTACTGGCTGGCCCAAAGCCTTCCCTTACACTGCTCCTACTGCCTGCAATGTGGCTAAGTACCTCCTGAATGACATCATACCAAGGTTCAGTTTGCCTATGGCCCTGGACTCCGACTGCAGGACCCACTTCACTGGAGCAGTGGTTCAACAGGTTGCCCAGGCTCTTGGGCTCCAATGGAAGGTCCACACAGCTTGGAGCCTGCAGTGAGTGGCCAGATCAAACACCTCAACAGGACTTTGAAGTCGACTCTGACCAAACTCTGCAGGGAAACCTCTTCCAAGTGGACTGAGATGCTTCCCATAGCACTCACTTGCATCCGGGTGGTGGCTAGGGGGTGGTTAGGTCTACCCACCTTTGAATTAGTGTATGGTAGACCATTCTTGATGGTTTTGAAGGGGAAAGGCAAGGTTACTACTGTTACCAGTGATAAGATGTTGGCTGACTATGTGGCTGCTTTGCAGTCTTGTCTTTCTTCCCTTTACAGGGCTACCACTGGAGCTCAGTCCCTCCTTTATGGGTATCTGATTCATCCATTCCAGCCTGGTGACTGTGCTAATCAAATCCTGGAAATACAAACCTCTGCAACCCCAGTGAAAGGGCCCCGTCCAGGTCTTTCTGATCTCTGACAGTGCTGTCAAGACCGCTGATGATGATGGGTGGATCCATTATACCAGGATTAAGAAGATACATAATCCTGACTCTGTTCGTGACCATCCGCCATCACCTGATATTTTGGCTCCAGTTCCTGACAGCACCTGTAAAGTCTCACTGGCTTCTGACCAGACCACTGGTCAAGGTGACAAGGGAGCGACATTAGACAATATTGGGGCACCCAGTGCCCTAGCAGCTGGTGAGGGTTACGAGCAGCAGCCCGAAGCAGATGAACCCTGAAGCATGAAGGCTCTTGACGGACTCCACTACCTATTCTGGTGCCAGTGACCTGTATTCCCCTCATCCACGTCTTGACCTTATATCATATTTGCCCATTTTGGCATCTGTATTCCTCTCTGGGATGACTATATCTGCCACCATGCCTGTGGTGTTTATTCCCAATATTTCCACATCGGCTGTCACCGTACTCTTCCCCAAGCTACCATGTATTACATTGGGACTGCTCAACCTACCTCCTGTCTCCTTTATTACTTCAAGAGGGGCGAGAGTGACCTCCCTGGTTATAAATGACCTGGTTATGTGAGTTGAGGAAACTGTAGGGCAAGGAGACAATCAATCTGATTTTTTGTTTATTCCTGACATATATGCATGCTTATATTGATTTAGTGTATTAGCAAGTTAGCGCAATAAGTTTGATATTAGCAAAAGATATAACTTAGTTGCATGTGCAGTTGTAAGAAAGCTTAGCAGGATTTTAGAAAAGGGTGTTTGTGCATAAAGGCTTTGTGCCAGCTCAGAAAGCAGGAAAACAGGAATGTGCCTAAAACTGAAACCATTTAGGCAACTGCAGTCTTCTTTGTTGTTCAAACTCTCTGAAGGATGATTTATGGCCCAATACGCTGCATTAGAATAACACGGCAATGGCCCTGTATCCTCCAAAACAGCATCTCCTTTGTAGTGCCAGGCACCAGGATGTCTGATAAGAGCCAAATATTGTGCCATGATTCACACCTTATCTTTGAAGTACCCCTTCCATACATATGTAAAGGACCTTGAAGAACTCCAGAGGAAGACCTCAATGTTCCTTAACGTTCCTAGGCCAAATAAACAATGTAAATGTTTGTAACCTTATCCCAAATTGGGGTACACCAATGGAAGAGTGCCAGCTGATATGACACCAATGTACCTGTGACCGATAATGCTCTCTACCAATTGTAAATATGTGTGATATCATTTTGGGTATAAGACCCTCTGCCCTTCCTATCCAGGGCAGAGAGCAGCTTGGTAAAGGAGATGCTTAGGCATTACATTCTGTATCTGGTCAGATTGCAATAAACAATTACTTATTCCAACTCATTGGACTCCACCTGTGCAGCAGAATTAAATGGAGAGAAAGAACTGTGAGTGCAGTGCTCTTTAACAGTATGATTTGCATTATGCTTTTATTAGAAAACATCATAATCTAATCCCAGTTTCTTCATTGTGCATGCACATTGACATCACTTATGTTACTTGAAAATAGATCTGCAGTCACACAAATATTCTGGAAAATTCCATTGTTGTTTGTATATCAAAATATACCTTACCTAGAGAAAGCCATAGGAAATCCAAGAAAATCCAGGAGAGAACATAAAATGCCTTCATGGTCTAAAGGAGTCTGATTTCAAGTTCGCTAAGAGAGAGAGAGAGAGAGAGCACAGCATGGAAGTCAGAAAGCAAGATGACTAAGAGGAGACATTCTGGGTTTGAGTCTATTATCTAATCTCATTGTTTTCATTAGGAAAATGGTAGAATTTCTTGTGCTTCCACAGGGAAACCAGATCGTTGCTTATGACAGGGATTTAAATGAAAGGCATTGAAGAGTAAAGAAAAAGGCAAATTCTTCAACTGGTGCCCCAACTTCTGACCTTCTCAAGAATGGCACCCCTCACTGAAGATCAATATACCTATTCAGACACATTCAACACCTCGGTTGCATAAGAATGGTAAAACATCTTTGATGGTGTAGGATAGCAGCACTCTTATTCTTGTCTGGTTACAGGATGAAGAGATATGAAATCTACTCAGGCCCCGGCCACACAGGGGGAAATGATGCGGCCAAAGTGCGGCTTTTTAGAGCCGCATCAAAAGAGACACGCGGCAGCGGGATCAGACAGATCTCGTGAGCCGTCGCGCAGTTGCTCCCCGGCACGATCAGATGCCGGAGGGGAAGCCACGGAAAGGGAGAGCGAGGCAGCCAGCTGCACATGTGTCTGCATGAGCAGTTCTGCCGGGAGCCTCGAATGCTCCTGAAGACGGGCGCGCCGGTGATCCCATGGCCGCGCTTGCTGCGGCCTTTCAGGTAGGTACTGCTCTTTTGTAGGTTCTTTTTTGCTGCGCATTATCGGCCTTCAGGGATGGATCGGGGATGGGTGGGCGCCACTTCCCAGATGTTGCAGTGTGATTGCGCCTGTTTGCTGCGCCCCCGATCCATCCCTTTTGCGGGGCTAAACCTCCCGTGTGACCGGGGCCTCAGATACACATTTTATAGCATTCTACAGTTTGGTCTCCATACCACCTTTGGAGCCATGCAGCAGCAGCCTGTAATGTGAAAGGGGGAGTGGGAAAACATGGTACCCAGTAGGTGATATCAACAGCACAGAGATGTTTCTCTTGTTGCAGAGGAGGAAATTAAGAAACGAATCCCCATTTTCAACAACATTCATATGTTATATTGAAATGACTATTTTGGCATCCAGTGTAAGAAAATGAAAAAAGAGAGAAGTTTATTTCTACATTAAAGTAAAATTGGATAAAGCATTAGGATTAGATATTAGGACCTGGGAACTCTGTCTCTGAGTAAAAGATAGTCCTTGTTATTTTTCAAGGGAACATTGTAGGGTCACTCTGGACGAACATCTCAGCTATGGGCAAAAATTTCCATAATTTGATTAAATCCCTGGATTTTGCCACAAAGCTCCACAGAAAGTGCACCTTTCCTCAAGATGATCGTCAACCCCAAATGAAAACATTCAAGCTCTACCATGCCCTACAGTGCAACTGGCCAATTTATAAAATACTCTTGGTCCCCCATAAGCTTTTCTGCAATAAGCATCCCTCTTTAGCTCAGAAGAACTGCCTATTTGGATGCAAACAATGGCCCATCATGTCTAATACTCTAACTCCCAAAGTAGTAAACAGATCCCTCTGTAAGTTCACAATAAGAGGAAGAGGAAGATTGCCATTTCCTTCTGTTTGCCTAGCATTGTGGCTCTAAATACTGCAATTGCAATTAGTTGTCACAGGCGATAGACACTGTTGATACTGTTCTCTTTGCAGGGGCAGCCTGGATAGCTAAAAGGGCCATGGAAATAAAAAGTATAGTGATCTTGTGCTTTGTAGTTTGCTTGTCAGCCCATCATGGGGTTTCTTAAGTGACTTGCAGCACAAGCTTTTGCAAGTCTACTCAAAACCTCTTTGATGTCAGTTCTTTTCAGGTTATTTAATGTTCAAGGAATGCAAAACCTTCCTCCCTTAAGCTCTTTCCCCAAAAATCTGAGTTTGGCCATTCTGCCAAACTTTAGCCCACTTTCCCATGCTTGTTGGTACCTGTCAGAACCTTCCTCAATGTAGAAATGCATGTCCATGATCATGCTGAAACAATATACTCACCATCCAGTAAGATGACAGCAATGGGACGACAGCAAAGTCTTGGCCACAGAAAGACAGTGTATGTCATGGCCACTTCCAAGTCTTTCTATAATATTCTGTTTATGCAACGTGTCTCTTTTTCATTGGTTTCATTATAAATGCTTCATTGACGCTCCAGCTTTGCATAATAGTGCCTTGACAAGCTTTACAAATTTTACAGCTGTTAACCTCCTGAACCCTTGGGATGTTTCTGTAAACATTACATACCAGTCAAAAGCAAGTTTGCTCACTCCTGAAACACTTCATATACATATTTGAAACTGAAGATTGTTCTCTTTTCATCTTAATCACCCTGCCTCTCAGAGATTTCAGGCTTACAAAGGATGACCTTATCTTTTATTCATAACATTTCAAGGATGGATATGTTAGCTGAAAAATCTATTCTCTGAATTATTCCACTTAGTGAAGAGGTAGCCATCACAGGGGTTTTGTGCATCCCTTTGGTTGAAGGTATGAAAAATGGACAGCTTACCAAGTGCTATAAATAGTGGGACATGTGAGATAGAAATGTTTTAATGTATATATAAGAGAGGCTGAGATAATGTCTAGGATGATAAAGAAATGAATTGTACTGGCAAAAGAAATCAAAATTAGTGTAAAACATGCCCTGTATGTTAACCTCAAAATGGTAACTAAAGCTAATTAAATTTCTTCTGACTTTTGTACCTGAAATAAGTCCAGCATCATGATGTGTTGTTAGGCCCTCTGTGGGCAGCTGGCCTAATTATTATTTATACTTTATAAATTACTAGGAAAAAGGCCTGTTGTGGAAATAAATACAACGGCCTCTAGAAAGAGGCTCTGGGCGGGTGCCCCAGCCTTGGACACTCAGTGTCAATTTGCTGTGGCGACCTCAGCAGGGTATAATGACACTGAGACCACCATTTTCTCCAGAGGAACTGATCTCTGCTACCTAAAGAACAGTTGTAATTTTGAGTGATCTCCAGCCCTCACCTGGAGATTGGCAACAATAGTTCCCCAGAAGAGAATAGTTGGTTTGGAGGGTGGAGTCTATGGCTTTGTACCTGTCTGAGGTCCCACGCCTCCTGAAACCTCACCCTCTCCAGGCTCCATCCCTCACATCTCGAGGAATTTCCCACCTGGAGTTGGCAACCCTATCTCCTTCCCAGCCAATCATCAACCTGCCTTTATTTCCCCCTCACTCTTCAGCTTTCCACCCCCCACACATCTACAGCCTCTCCCGTGCTCTGAAGCCCTGACTGCTATGTCACATTGGCTGTCATATGGGGGCCACCTCAGCATCATATAAGGATACAGAGCCCACCATTTTCTCCAGGGGAACTGATCTCTGCCATCTGGAAAGCAGTTGTAACTCTGAGTGATCTCCAGCCCTCACCTGGAGATTGGACACATTTTACCTCAGAACAGCAAAACTGTTTAGTATGTTAGAGGCAAAAGCCAATCAAGTCGCATATGCAAACGACCTCTGTGTTCCGAGGCAGAGGCCAATGAGGCTGCATATGCAAATAACCTCTGTGTTCTGACTGGCTATGGGGGGGAGAGGATTAGCAAAATGTTTAGAATGTTGGAGGCAGGACTCAGGCAAAGCAGCCAGTGGATACGGAGACCCTCTGAATGACAGATCAGAGTGCGAACTGATTTTGGAGCGTGTGGAATGTTTTAGAGAAGTGCCACCACCATTCAGCTTTTATTTATAAGGGAGATTTTCTTTTTTCTTTTTTAACAAGACCTTCTCCAGCCAACTGGAGATAGTATGCAGTTCCCATATTCATTTCCTATATATACAGAACTGATGGCACTAAACCCTTAGGTATCTCAAATTTACATCAGTCACACACTCCCCATAGAAACCTCCTTTCTCCTCATCTTTCCTCATAAACACAGTTGAGTACAAACCATTTTAATGGGGCATTGATAATTACATTGATAATGAATTGTAATTATCAATTAGTGAAAAGGGGTCATATTGTTCTAGAGAAGGGCAAGTAAGGATTTGAAATGTTCAGGACATTTTCTTTCTTCCTCAGTCATTTCACTGATCCATGATTATATCGTTTTTGTGCGATATGGGATGTGCACTTCTAGACTGAGGAAGGAGCCTATGCTTTGTCTTGGAGGGTAAGAATGGTTATATCTGAAAGAGTGCTATTGAAATCTGGAAACAAATGTGGTAGCAGAAATCTGCAAGATAATAAGTACATGATAAGGAAGTGAAAGATAGGAAAAGGCAAGAGCAAGAAGAAGGCTCATTAGATTTCGGCAAAGTAAAAACAGTAAGATAAGTCTTGGAAATCTGGTCAGTGGCTAAAGTTTCAAACAATGGAATGTGTTACTTCAGGAAGTGATGGCCTCTACGGTTCAGTTGTATGTTGTTCAAAAACTTGTCAGAAATAAACCTAGGCCCCGGTCAGACGGCCAGGAAAATGTGGGGGGGGGGCGTGACTGTTTGCCCCGGAGCAAAATAACGTGCGGCTGCGTGATCAGACATCCCGTTGAGGTCCCGTTGAGGTCCCGTGGTTAGGGGGGAGGTGTCGATCACAGGACAATCCTGCAGCTGGGCAAAGAAGCGGCCTCCCTAGCAAAAGGCTCCACGGGTTTAACCCCTTCCAGGGCTGCAGAGGAATGCAAACTGTATCCTCCGTCCAGTCCCCTCCAGGAGGAGCTTCAGCCAGGCCGCCCTCCCACCACGCCCCCCCTGCACCTC